>NC_142033.1:86764386-86917362 GCF_982192425.1 Myodes glareolus
GTTTAATTGGATGTCTCTACTGACTGAACATACTCAGTATATCCTGGCATGCTCACTGACCTTACACCAGATCTCAGTTTGAATGTTTTATTCACTGAAAAAAATAAAGTCATACCCAGAGGCTGGAGAGTCTAGAGACCCAGGATAGAACGAAATGCAACTCAGAAAAGAAAAGAAAATACTTAAAAAAGTAAACCAAGGAATTCCTAATGATATTCTGCTATACTCATAGATTGGTGCCTTGCCCAGCTGTCGTGAGAGAGGCTTCCCCCAACAACTGATGCAAACACCCACAGCCAAACATTAGTCTGAACTTGGGGAACCCGGCTGAAGAGAGGGATGAAGGATTGTAGGAGTCAGAAGGGTCAAGGACATCACGAAAAAACCCACCGTATCAACTAAACTGGACTCATAGGAGCTCACAGAGTCTGAACTGACAACCAGTGAACCTGCATGGGATTGACAGGGCTCTTTGCATGTATGTTACAGTTGTGTAGCTTGGTCTTCTTGTGGGACTTCTAACAGTGGAGGCAGGGACATTTTCTGACTCTTGCCAGCATTCGGGACCCTTTTCCTGATACCGAATTGACTCATCCAGTCTTAATAGGAGAGGAGGTGTCTAGTCTTACTGCAACTTGATATGTCATGTTTGGTTGACAGCCATAGGAGACCTGACCTTTTCGAAGCAAAACTGAGGAGGAGTGGGTGGGGCCAGAGGGGAGGTGAATGGGGGCTGGGATGAGAGGATGAAGGGGAAATAATAGGTGGGATGTAAAAACAGTAAAAATAAAGAAGAAATAAACTCATTTTCTCATTGAATTGTTTTAAGATGTGGTTTAGAGAAGAGTTCTTCATGAGACACTTATTTTGTAAGATTGGTTCTTCCATCTGTGGTTTTTCTTGACAACATATGTTGAAGGACAGATATTTTTATTTGATTAACTTTAACCCATTGTGATTTATTTTGTGTTCTGTACTATATGTGTCTTAGTTTTAAAACCTTTGCCTAAATCAAAGTCACATTTCTTTTTCCTTACCTCTTTGGAAACTTTATATAGTTTAGCTTTCTTGTTTCGGTTCATCACACTTTCTGAGTTTTTTTTTTATGTAAAAGCAGGTGCCCACCTTTATTTTTCTAAGAGGATATCCAACTTCTCTGACACCGTTTGTTGAAAAAAAATAGACTTTCCTCCTTGAATAAAGACAGCATCTCTGTGTCTTAGTTACTTTTCTATTGCTGTGATAAGACACCATGACCAAGGCAACTTACAGCAGAAAGGGTTTCAGAGAGAGTTCATGATGGCAGACCAGAGCTAACAAGTGTGAGATGCCCTGAGAGCTCACATTTTGAACTAGAGCAGGAGGTGGAGAGAATGCTGTGGATGTCAGCAGTCTTTTTGACATCTGAAGTTGGCCTTAGTGATGCACTTCCTGCAATAAAGCCATCCCTCTGATCCTTCCTCAACATTTCCATCAACTAGAGGCCAAGTATTCCCACACATCGGGACCATTCTAATTAAAATCACACTTTGAGCACCTGGTTTCAGTTCCTAGCACCCACATAGTGGTTCATAATCACCTGCAACTACATTTGCAGAGATTCTCTGCCCTTTTTTGCTATCTCTAGGTGCCTGAAAGTATATAGTGCACAGACACAAACTCAGGTAAGAAACAAAGTCATACTTTGAATGGGTCTTATTTTAGACTCCACTCATGTTTCATCCATGGGTGTGTTTATCATTATTGTTTTAACTCAGCCATTACAGTGTTACAGTATAAGTCTTGAGCATGTATGAAATGGTTTCTAACATTTTTCTTCTTTTTCAAATTCTAGGTTATTAGCATTTCTCTATAAATATTTGAATCAGGTTACTGGCTCTATAAGAAGACAGTTGCGATTTTATTTACTATTACATTTAATACTTAAATCAATACAGGAAAAATGGTATATTGACACGTCTGAGCTTTTCAGTTGTGAACATGGAGTTGCCTGGACCTTTATTTTTGAAAATACTATACAGTTTTTAGGATGTAGGAATCCCATGGCTTTGGACAAAGCTTTGTATACTTCATATATTTGTATATATCTATGTCTATTTAATTGCTTCTGTGTATCTTTATATGTATGTTTGTGTGTGTGTGCACATGTATGCATGTGCACTGAAGGCTACAGGTCATCACAAACTATCTTCCTCAACTATGGCCCATCTTATTTTTAATTATTTAGTTATCTATTAAAATCTATTAATTTCTTAATATGTTTCCATATTCTAATCTTTTGACAATGCCGTCTTATATGAAAAAGGGACTATTCAGATCTAACTAAGGGAAAAAATTTTAAATTAAAATTTTAATAAAACCTTCATCTGGCGATGGATGGAGACACAGAGACCCACATTGGAGCACTGGACTTAGCTCTCAAGGTCCAAATGAGGAGCAGAATGAGGGAGAACATGAGCAAGGAAGTCAGGACCACGAGGGACAGTGGAACTGATCTAATGGGAGCTCACCAAGGCCAGCTGGACTGGGAGTGATGGAGCATGTGATCAAACTGGACACTCTGAATGTGGCTGGCAATGAAGGCTGACTGAGAATCCAAGGACAAAGGCTCTGGGTTTTGATTCTACTGCATGGACTGACTTTGTGGGAGCCTGGTTTGTTTGGATGCTCACCTTTATAGACCTGGATGGAGTGGGGAGGACCTTGGACTTCACATGGGGCAGGGAACCTTGACTGCTCTTAGGCCTAGAGAGGGTTGGGAAGGTGGGGAGGGAGAGGAAAAAGGGAGGCGGGGAGGAGGTGGAAATTTTTAATAAATAAATAAATTAATTAAAAAATTATGCTTTTACTGGGTATGATAGCACACCCCTTTAATCCCAACACTTGGGAGGCAGACAGAGGCAGCAGAATCTCTGTGAGTTTGAGACCAGTCTGATCTACAAAGCAAGTTCCAGGATTACTAGGGCTGTCACACAGAGAAACCCTGTCTCGAAAAACCAAAACACCCACCCAACCAACCGACAAAACAGCCAAACAACCAAACAAATAAAACTAAAAACCATTAACTTTCAAGCAACAGAATTTCATATGAAGCTTCCCATGTAGTTCAGTTTGATTGACTCTTTCCTCCCCTTATCGCTCTTCTCCCCTTCCCCACTGTGCCCTTCATCTCCAGTATTCCTCTTTCCCATTTTCCTCTATTTTTAACAGTTCCATTTTAAAAGCATTTTCTTTGTGGATCTAAATTTTCATTAACTATCATTTTGTATTGCTGATTTTTTTTGGTCACATTTCTTGTAATGCGTGTCTTTCGGCAAAGAATGATTTAAGGTTTCATTATCACCAAAACATCTTTATCTTCAGGTTTGAAAGATGAACACGCTTGGTCTTGAAGGTTGACAGCTTTTCCTTTCCTTTTGTAGTATTCTAAAGTTGTCAAAGAAGACAATGGAGGTCTTCTAGCATGCTAATGATCTGAGGAAGCTGTGCACATGCTTCTCCTTTAGCTATTAGTTCATGGAGAATTTCTTACAATGTGTTTTGGTCACATTCACCTCTCCCCCAACTCTTCAGGGGCATTCTTATCTGTGTGTCTTTGGTGGCTACTTTTTGTTTCTTGTCAGCAAGGATTTGGAATAGATTTTCTGATTTTTTCTTATCTCTACGTTCTCTGTCTATTCTGGTTGAGGTTTGTTTGGTCTCAGTTCTCAGTCAGTCCAGTTTTTTTTTTTCCAACTTTAGGCAGACATGAAGATACATCAGGTATCTTCTACAAGGGAAGCAGTAAGGAGTCAGAGTTCTCTGATGAGATGGTGGGTACTTGACTTTGATCTCTGCACTGACACATTGTCAATGGTTAGGTGTGGTCATTGACTTTTGCTATGTCTTAGGTCTGCAGGCAGCACCTCACATATTCCCAGGAAGTAGGGCCATCTGTGCCAGGCTTACCGAAAGGTGATGGAGGATGCATTTCTGTTGCCCAATGATAGTCATGTGTGAGTCAGGTTCAGGTGTCCTGTGTATATAGGGGCTGTGGGAAAGTCTCTTTGTAATCTTTGGAGGAAAACATCAATTCTTAGAACTGGTTAATATGGACATATCCTGTGAAAATTCTTCTTAGAAGAAAATATTGGCAGAGAAGTCTGCCATTTCTTTTGTTTCATAATTATTTCATGAGATTTGTGGATTTATGTTTTCACAAATTTTGATTTATTCTTTACTCTTTTTTTCATGCCTCAATTCCTAATTTTTTCTCTTAACTTCAGTCAACATGTTAAACTAGTTGTCGTTGCTCCCAAACTTACTGTAGACTCTTTGCTTTTTGACTATTGCTCAAATTTTCGGTCTTTATTTCTCTTGTAGTTTTTTCAGGAGAATTTTTGTTGCTGTTTCTCCAGCATTGCTCATTTTTGGGGGGCAGGGATATGGACTCCTCATCAAGGAGAACTATGCATTTATCTGTCTGTTGTCGATCTATCTCCACGTATCTTTAGAAGTTTGTTTTAAAATCATCTCCATTTTTCTTAGTATGTTTGTTTCCCTTTTCATACTTTAATAAGTTGAGTGTGTGTGCATGCGCATGTGCATGCATGCACACGTGTATATGTGTCTGTATGTGCTTATGTAGAGGTTTCTTAGAGGGCATTGTATATTCTCCTCTATTCTTCATTCTCTGACAGTTTCTCTCCTCGAATTCCCGGCTCTTGACTGCCCTGTACCCCTGTAAGCCTCACTGATCTTCCTGCCTCTTCTCCCCTTGAAGTAGGGGCTACAGGCATTTATAGGAATGCTTAGGGTGAATGTGGATGCTGAGGTCTGAATTCTGGTCCTCATGACTGTCAAGAAAGCACACTTAACTGCTGAGCTCTCCCTCAAGCTCCTGGAAGATCATTTTAACAATGTTTTAATGTTATTTATACGTGTTTGCCTTTGAGGTGAGAATGTTCTGTTGAATTGAGCTTCTGCATCTTTAGCACAAGTTGGTTGTGTTCACTGTATTAAATTACTTGCATATCACTTTTAGCATTTCCAGGTTTACTTTTAAGTTTTATTAGCGTGGGTCCAGTACATCCTTTACTGCTCAGTTATCTCACGATCTCCCACTGCCACCACTTGAGGACTCACTACAACACTTTCCTGTATATAATCCATATAGTCCTGTGTGAGCTGTAGGAGTTACTAGGCACATTGCTTTCTAAAGTTTTACCCCTACCTGTGCAAGTTCTTTATCAAAGATTTCAGGTTCTTTGAAGTTATCTGGGAGGTCCTACTTTTTTACCCTATAAATTCTAGCCCCCTTGGTCTCCTTATCTTGGGCCACATAACTCAGATAACTGGGATTCCTCTCCAATTTAGGTCCTTTATATTCGTGCTGTGGTTCTGAGAATCTCCAGGCAGTGACCTGCAGTGGTTTTGGAGCTCCTTAATCTGTTTCATTTCTCTACGGTTAACAGTCCAGGGCTGTTCGCTGCACAGGATCACACTATGTCTGCCTGACCATCGACTTCTTTCATAGACATGGCGTTTCTCATGGCAGCTGATCCTTTGTTAGTGAAACGGATGGTTTTAAAACATTTAACAAAGGAGAAAGAATGATTCATGAATGTATCCCAATAGAGGAAAAGTAAGTTCAATGCAAATAAGATGGCCAAACCAAATGGGCCTTCTCTGGATTCCCTCACCCTTCTTATCTCTACCTCTACACCTACATCATTCATTTCTGTAGAAATAGCTTCTATTACTCATTTAATTATTTTCTGCAAACACACACAAACACAGCACAACACACACACACACACACACACACACACACACACACACACACACACAAAGAGAGTAAGAGACTTTGGAGAACCGATTCCTAAATCGAATGTCTTCATTAGAGCACTTCCTTCAGGGCTTGGGGAGCTATGTGGAACATGAGGCAGAAAGATTGTAAGAGCCAGAGGTGATGGATGACTCCAAGGAAACAGTGTTTTCCAGACACAACACGACTGAAACACATATGAACTCACAGACCGTGGCAGCAGACACAGTGCCTGCACATAGAGCCAGGCAGCGTCCCAGCACTGAGGGGAAGGGGAAATGGACACAATCTCCCATACGCACGCAAGAACTATTTCCAATTAGTGATCATTTGCAAAGGAAAAATTCGTTTTTCAAGTGGAATTTCACTGGATACACAAGCCTCATTAAAGCCAGACCTTATCCCCAGCAGTAAGTACAGCAAAATTAACGGTCCTTTGTAGATTTTATTTTTGTCTCACATTACTTTGCTTAGAATTTTTTTAACCTTACTGGTCCTCTGCTTGTATATATTATGGTTTCTAGTCTTGTGTTTTCTATTGATTTTTTTGTGTGTATATGTGTCTCTTGTACTTTTTCATGTTTTAAATTCTGTCTTATTTTTTTTGTCTGTTTTCTAGAAAAAGGAGAAGAAGAAAGCATGGAGTTGGATGTGTGGGGAGGCGGGAAGGAACTGGGAGGGGATGAAGTGTGATCAGAATACACTGTATGAATTTTATATGTATTTTATGTGTATGGGTGTTTTGCCTGCATGTATGTCTGTGCATCGCATGTGTGCAGTGCCCGCAAAGATCAGAAGAGGGCACGCCCCCAGAACTGGAGTTGCAGATGGTTGGGAGCTGTTATGTGGGTCTTGGTAGTTGAACCTGACTGAGTCCTCTGGAAGAGCAGTCAGTGCTGTTCACTGCTAAGCATCTCTCCAGTTCTGTCAAGTTAAATAACTATGTCATTGCAAACACTCCTAAATTCTCTACCTTGTTTATTAAACAGAAATCACCAATTTTCCAGAAGTTTCCTTCTCTTTCTTTCTTCCTTCCTTCCTTCCTTCCTTCCTTCCTTCCTTCCTTCCTTTCTTTCTTTCTTAATCATAATCCTTTTCGTACCTCACCAGATCACGAATGTTCTGTTGTGAGATAACCACTGTCCTTACACTGTTGCCTAGATGAATGGATTGGCAATCTGGTTTGCGTCTCTTTGTCTTCTCGAACTTCTTCAATAAAATTGGAGAATGACTGATCTTCCCCATGGTTAGGTTTCTTCACCTGGTTTACATAGTTGACAGTTCTAAGACTTAGTTGTTTTCCTTTTGGTTGGAACTGTCAATAAACCCAAAGGGAAAGAAGAGAGGCTTTGTAAGGTTTTCATAAAACATGGTATTGTTTCTTTAATGATATAAATGTTAATCTATCAGAACAATGATGTTGTGGACATTAAGAGAATGGAAACTGAAAGAGAATTTCTTTTCAAGGGAATTAACTTTAAAAAGCAGCATCTCACTGTGTCCCCAGGGTAGGGCTCACGTCCACCATGCTACCTGGTGTCCCCTTAGTTGTGTTTCAAACAAGACAAGAAGCTCAAGAGCCTCGGTGAACACAGGAGGCACCGTGGAAGACAGCTTCTGAGAGTGTGAGCAAGCAATGCCCAATAGGCAGGTGCTTGGGCTCAGCCAACACCCTAGTCTGCTCTGTCTGGAAGCAGAGAATGGAATGACATCCAAGCTACAAACCTGTGACATAATAAATATTGAAAAAACAAAAAACCCTCTCTGGACTACAAAATAATCATGTTTTCTGAGTATACAAACAACTTGGAAACTGAAAGAAATTTGAAAAGATGAAACCAAAAAGCATCTTATCTTCATCATTAAGGATAACCCCAACTCGCTTCTTGTTTGTCCTCTTTAAGTGTATCTCTTCCTCTTCCTATAGTTCTCTCTATACTGTGGCTTTGACCACACGTTACCAATAGAAGTTATCCTGTAATTTTCATTTATCATTGTAACACGAAATATTTCCCCAATATTTAAAGAACAACTTGCAGAAACATCACATATAATGATCACAGAGTTGCCATTACGTGACTGTACCTTGACACCAGGTTGATTTAAATTTGACCCCGCGCCTGGCCATGTCCATCCATGGGAGTTCTAAATAGCCCTGTGATGAACATCTCCAGACATAAATCTTTGTTCACGCCTCTTATTACTTCCTTGGGGGAGGTAACTGAAAGTTGAGCTACTCAGGCAAGAGGTATGACCTTTTCCAAATCTCTTGATATCTACTGTCAGATTCAGAGACATTTTAAATATGAGGGAAAGGTCAATACAAAAGACTCCCCTCCAACTTCTTGCATAAAGCTGATTTCCTGAAATTGCTGATCCAAACTGGATTTTTAAAATAACCTTAGTACACTTGAAACTTAATAATTACTAAAATAACCCTACTTCCATAGGTAGACATTGCAAGAAGGAGCCATGAAGAGAATCCATTCAAAAAGTAATTATTTGGTATCTCCAGTGGGTTGGTTACAGAGAATGGCTGGAAATAAACAAATGACAGAAGAACATGATGCCCTGGATCCTGACGAGTCCTAATGCTCGTTCTGACTGCACTGAAACTTGGGATCTAGCTACCAGTTATATCCCTCAGTTTGAAGAGGTTACATATATCTCGTTTTTCCTCTCGTACCATTTTCCTACTGTGGCATATTTCAATGAAAGGCACTTGGAAAAAAAAAGCAAAATTGGTTTTTCAGAAAAACAAGCCAGTCAATCCCTCTCTGTCTTCTCTTTACCCAGGGACTGAGGATCTTTAAGACTGATCACTGTATTACCAGTTGGCATTTGCTTAGACTTCTACGGTTGGTTGAGCAGCATAGTGAGAAATGCTTCCATCCTCTAGTGCCCTCTAGCCTCCTCCCAGATCTCCTTCCTTCCTGTCTAATGGGACATCTATTACATGGATGGAAACGGGGTGGTTGCACATGTAAATCTGTCTACTATCACTTCACACCGGTGTGATGACTGTCGGACAACAAACTGGGCTTCCTTTCATCAACACTAGACACAATCTGTACCTCGTAAGGTTATGTCTCCCTACTCTGACTGTCTGAGGCTACGAATACCAAAGACAAAACAAGGAGCAGCCTGAACCACGGTTTCCAGAAGTGATTCAAAATACTTAACAAGCTTGGAAACTCAGGGCAAGGGTCAAGGAAGAGTTGTTCAGATAAAGTCTGCCTCAGTCCTTGAACTCAGATGTCTAGTCCTGTCTGTGAGACCCAGCTACTGAGGAGAGCTATGCTGTTTCCTTCCTATGTGTTTTTGTTTCTTAGTCAAGAAGAAAGTAAGCATGTGCTTTTTTTATTTAATGTTTTTTAAAGTACTTTGGTTTGCTGTAATCCTACTTTTATTGAATATTGAATTTTTACACTAGAAGTACAAAATTGTTTGATAAGAACTATTTTTTCAAATTGCTGACAATAATTAGGAAACTGGTAGAAATCATAAATCACCAAGAAAAAGGGATTCCATTGTGTGTGTATGCGTGTGTGTGTTTTTCTGTTTGTTTTATTTTGTATTGTATCCACCCTTTGACATTGCAATCCTGACCCCCAAATAGAGGAAAGTTTAAGGAAAAAAGGAAAAAATTTCATCATGGAAGCTGTAGTGTGGCATAGTGAGTCATGCAGTATACCCTTTTGTCCATGTATCTTTACTTGCGAGTGTTCATTGCAAAGAGTCATTGGTCTAGTTTGATGCCTCTGATTTCTGCTGCACTGCCAATTTTGGTCCCTCACTGGGACTCCTCTTGGATAACCTGTTGTTACCCTGTGTCAAGGAGATTTTGCAGTTTTCAGTCTACAGGACCAGCCCCCTCAACATGCTCTGGCAGACCATAGATGGGGTGGTCCTGGGTAGTTGAAGGCTTGGTCAGCCTGCCAGTCTCCCCCATCTTTGCCACCAGGGTGAGCTCTCCAGCATTGCCTTGGCTAGTTCAGCCCTTGCAGCAGTGATCCAAGGTTGGGGCTGGTTCTCCTGCTTTCACTCCCTCATGGTGCCCTCTCATATATCTGGATCATCAGGGCCAGCTCTACTGTGTTTCCCACGGGAGGTATAGGGGCCTCTATCCTGAGTGCTGCAGCTTGTCAGGGGCAGGGGCAGAGGCAGAATCAGGGGCAGCTCTCCCACCCACCTTAGCCATAGAGGGGTGGGTGGAGGCTCTCTTCCCTGCTCATAATGCCTGTATGGTAGATGAGGGGTGGGCTAGATCTCCCATGCTCACATTCTAGGGGAAGCTCACCCATGCCATTGTAAACAGGGTCAGCTCCCCTTTGTTGTCCAGACTAGGTGCAGGGCCGGTTTTGCCAAGTGTGGCAGACGGTGAAGGGGAGGGTCAGTTCCTTTGCCATCTTGGAGGTGGTAGGGATAAAGAGGGAGGGCATTTTCCCCTCACTCCCATCACCAGACTGCAGTCGAGAGTTGTTGATGGAGGAGGGTCATCTGTCTGTGTTACTTTCATTGGTTAATAAAGAAACTGCCTTGGCCCTTTGATAGGACAGAAAATTAGGTAGGCGGAATAAACAGAACAGGATGCTGGAAGAAGGCAGTAAGGCAGTCGCCATGACTCTCCTCTCCTAGACAGATGCAGGTTAGGATCTTTCCCGGTAAGCCACCACCTCATGGTGATACACAGATTACTAAATATGGGTTAGAGCAAGATGTGAGAATTAGCCAATAAGAGACTACAGATAACGGGCCAGGCAGTGTTTAAAAGAATACAGTTTCCGTATAATTATTTCGGGTGTAAACTAGCTGGGAGTCAGGCAGCAGGAACTGCAGCCCGCTGCTCCTTCTACGGGTTGTGGTACCAGCAATGTGTGCTCCTCTTCTGCTCTCAGGGTTGGCTCATCTGTGCACCTGTCTACAGGGTCAACTCTACTGTGTTGCCCAGGAGAGTCTCAGGGCACATTCTCTCCAAATGCTGCATCTGGTGAGGGATTGGGTCAGGTTCCCCACCTGCTACAGTGGCGTGGGGAGCAGGGAGGAGGGTATCTTTTCCTCACCCGTGCCACCACATGGCATACAATCAAGTCACCTACCTCAGCCGGCTCCTCACTTCTTCAGAAATGCCTCTGTCCACAGAACATTCTGTTTCTCTCTCTCATACCAGACCACACCTTTGCTTACCATAGTAGTACCCATCTGTCTGGCGCTGCAAGGTGCCAAGTGGGCCCACGTTTTCTCCTTGGAGCCCAGGGCAGACCATACCAGGCCTGTGTGTGGGTCTCTTTGTCCCTCTCAATCCGTCATGGCACTGGGCAGGACCATGATTCCTTATCATAAAGAGATCATAACAGTGCCCAACAGCACTGAGCAGGATCTTGGTTGGCAGGGAGGTGTTGCTGAAATCCCCTCTTGGGCAGGGGCTGGAAAATCCGGGCTGTATTTGGTTGAATTTCCCACCCCATCTCCATGGCTTGGGGCATTGGTGTTGCTGGAGTTCCCTGATTCCATTGCTCTTGAAAGCCTAAGAACGTCCCTGGAAGTTTCACAGAAAGACCTCATTTCGTGTTGTGTCTTGTAGAAACCATTTGATACCACTCTAGGGTGGACTGGGGTTAGTTTATTTTTAAAAAGAGAACATCTACTTATTTTACCTGGGAAAATGAAGAAGAGAGATTATAGGCAGAAATCAGCAAAGATCTCCAAAGTCATCATCCTATTTTAATCATTTTCTTCAAATAAAATTTCCTTGTAAGAATCCACCGTGAAAGGCGATTGTTTCCAAGGAGTTGAATGAGTGGCCGTTTATGTGCCTCCTCTCTCTGATTTGAAGTGTATAATCCGAGCATCGTTTGCAGGCCTTGTTGGAAGTCAACATGATAGGGAATTCACATTTGAAATCATTTCAGTTTTCAGCTTTCCTTTCAAGAGGAAGAACCATTGCAGAACACAGAATGGTTCTCAGAAGTAAACTTTACGAGGCAGGTCGCCGCATTCGATTGCTGTCTAATTCATCCTAGCTCCGGGTTCTGATACCCTGACTTGTCCACCACTCCTTGCTTAAGCCTGTGGGTCTCAGTCATTGGTTGTATGGATAGCTTTTGAATAGACAGATAGGTTAGTATGTGATTACTGGTGCGAAGTGCTACAATATAGCAAGTGACTGTTACCTGTTAACTGATCCTGAGACAGAACAAACACAAAAGGACCTTTTTTCAAGGTTAGTGGAATGGGTCACAATAGATGGAACCAATTCATTTTCCCTCCTTGTGTGGATTTTCTTCCTTAAGCTTGTGAAAATGCAAACCACGCGGACACACATTTCTGAGTTTCCTTTCTCTGGTGCACAGACATTTTTACCATGTTAGGTCGGAAAGTTTCTGTTCTCTTTAAAGATGTTTTCCTTTTATCTGCCCAGTGATAATCCTTTCCTGTGCTCTAACTATGACATCATATCCAAAGCATGTCAGTACTTTATCTTTCGGGCATGAAGTCGGTGTGACCAGCCTGGAGTCTCTGAAATCAAAACATAGATTGTGTAAAATCGTACTGAAGGTTTGGTAGAAGACATGTTAGATAAGGAACACCAAGGCTGACATTCTAAAACACGAGCCCAAACCACTCTGTTGCTTGGATGATGGCCAAGTCCTTGCATTTCTTGACACTGGAGCTTTTAGACAAGTGTTCAAATGCTATGCTCCAAGACTATCACTGTCTGCCATCTGAAGTCTCTGGGTTTCACCTCTGTCTGGCTCTTAGGGGTCCTTCCACATGTTTGCAACTAAGTGTAAGCTTTGGCTTGCTTGATCATTTTAAAAGGAAGACTTCCTGGGCTTTATAAATAGGATAGTTAAAAATCTTTTCTGGGGCTCTGTCTTCTTCCTGCTTCCCTTGCTGTCATCTCAACTGCATCTGAGTAGCATGCTCACCTCTGCCAAAGACATTTCCCCACAGTAGTGACCATTTCTGACTTCTTGGTGTCTCTGCACATTTTACCATTTCCTGTTGTGTGACAAGCTCCACAGTGTTTATAGCCTCGTGTTACCTGAACTATTAATGATCTCATTTTTTTCTCATTTAAACCATATTCATATGTGAATATGTTTTTATTTCAATTTATATTAAGATTAAAGATTACAAATGCCCCAGCGGACACGTCTACACCACAAATCCTGTATCTGTGACCCAGAGAGCATCATGGAAGACAGCCCAGAGAGATTGCTCTGAGTCAGAACACCAGGAAGTCTGCTGTGAGACTGTCTCTCCTAGAAACGGCTGCATAAACCTGACTAAAACAATGACAATATGAGTAAAAATGTTTACGTGAAAAGGAGCAAAATTCCACAGGGTCCTATCTCTAGGCAAAGAACTATCGACAACTAAGGTCTATGGGAAGGGAGAATTAGCCTCTCCCAGGAACTGGTTTTCCTTATTGGTTGTCTAACACAGAGTAGCCAACTCTGAAACTGAACAGGTTGAACTTATATGTATATATATTTAATAAATCACACACACACATACACTTAGCAATCATTATCAAAGAGAATGAAGTTGTTAGCTTGAAAGTGGTGGGGACCTGGGAGGGACTGAAAGGAGGAAAGAGAAGGATGAAATGATGTAATGTTAGTTTCAGTTAAAATTAAAAGTATTACATATTTTTCCAAGGACAAAATAAAAACATTACATATGTGATGTGTGTGTTTGTGTGTGTCACAATGTGTGTATGACAGTCAGAGGACTACTTATGAGAGCTTGTTCTCTTCTTCTGACACGTGGGTCCGAGGGGTCCAACTCGGGTCATCAGGCTTGGTAGCAAGCATTTTCAGGGGTTAGGTAATACAAAGAACAGATTATGGCCTCAAAGGAGAAAATACTTTTGCAGGAAAAAAAAAACCTCAAAGCCAAAACTGGGTGATACCAGGAGAGTGGAACAAGGACCAGACTGGACACAAGAACAAAAGCAAAGAAAACAGAACAGGCAGACATGGGGCTGGGGTAGAGCTAGGGAGCAGGAGAAGGTATTTGTGTGGGAAAGAATGGGTTGGAAGGGGACCTAGGGAGCCAGGGTTTCAGAGGCTCATACTGGCATGAGGTGAAAGGAGACATATACCGGAGAGGCTGCAAATGAAAAAAGAGCTCTGGGAACTGGGAACAAAGAATAGGTGCTGGCTCCAGATTTATTTTATTTTATTTTATCGAGACAAGTTTTTTTTCTGGGTTGCTTTGGAGCCTGTCCTGGAACTAGCTCTTGTAGACCAGGCTAGCCTTGAACTCAGAGGTCCACCTACCTCTGCCTCCTAAATCCTGGGATTTAAGGCATGCGCCACCATCGCTCGGCTGGCTCCAGCTATACAAAGAGGCTGTGGATTGGCAGTGTAGGCCGTCCTGGAACAGAGCAAGAGGAACCAAGGAGGCACCTGATATAGCAGGAACACCACTGCACGTGGTGCGGGAGGGCGATGTGGTGCGGGAGGGCGACTCGTCTTAACATGGAATGGTCTTGAGTCTCTTCCTTAACATTGGCACAGAAATCTTAGAGCCACCCTACCCTTAGCAGAGAAAGGAGAGAGGGGAAGGCGGTAGAAAGAAAGAATCTACAGATCAATCTTGAAAATGCAGTTAAACATTTGGTTCAGATGATGAAGCCATTGGTATACATGAGGACAGACTCCTGCAGGCAATGCTGGTGGTTCTCAAGGGGTTTGGGCACAACGGAATACACTAGAACACTTGTGATAACAGAGGCTGGGTTATCTGAGAGAGCAGCAGTTCTCAACCAGTAGGGCTAAAGGCTCACATATCAGACATCCCACATATCAGATATTTACATTCCAATTAATAACAGAGGCAGATCACAGTTATGAAGAGGCAATGGAAATAATTTTATGATTGGGGGTCACCACAACATAAGGAACTGTATTAAAGGGTCACAGCATTAGGAAATTTAAGAATCACTGCTCTAGAGTTTCGGATTCAGTTGGTCTGGACCAGGAACCCACAATTTCAATTTCAAAAAGTCCTAGTGCGTGTGTGTGTGTGTGTGTGTGTGTGTGTGTGTGTGTGTTGTGCCTATGTGTGGTTTCTCTTTGTGTGTCCTTCTTTTGGGAGTGTTTTTCTTTGTATCTGTCTGCGTATGGTTGCTTTCCTTCTTCCTCTTTCTTTCTTTGCTCCCTCGTGTGTGTGTGTGTGTGTGTGTGTGTGTGTGTGTGTATGTTCATGTGTGGATGCATATGTGCTTATGGGTCAGCTTGCTATGGCTGATAATTAGATCAACTCTTTTAGAAACACTTGGCCAGGAAAACTGATTTCTTTAGAGACTGATCAAAGAGGTCCTTAGTTCCTTTAGAACAATGAAGAACAATAAATCTCCACAATATAAAATGAGGTAAGTGAGCATACTCTTTTAATTCTCAGCTTACAGACTGATATAAAACTTTGACATGGAATGAAAACATTTGAAAATGCCATGGATTCTGATTAGCATGACTAGTTCAATGAAGAAAACCCTCACAAGTTCAGATAGGTCCCCTCTTGGCTTTGTGCTTCAATGTGGATTCTTATCTTTGGTTCCCTTTTGTATACTCTAATTCCATATTTGTTCTACAGAAGCTTCTCAATGGGATAAGGGAAGGGGAGGGAAGAAGAATCAGGAAATATCTTTTCTAGCCCGGACCCAGTGAGCCTTCAGAAGGATGTGGTGTTCATGATTCTGTCTTGAAGGTCATGTGCGTCAAACAACCATGGTGGAGAAAGGTCTGTCAGGCTCAGCTGGGGCACTCTTCTGACTCAGCTGTCGTGACCGGGCTTGCCCGTGAAAGTCTTCATCACTCTGCTCATTGTGGAGGCTCTGGCCCTTCCCTTGGACTACATCTGGGTCTGAAACACAAAGAGAACATGACAGGGAAGATGAGCTACTTGTCTGGAGCACAAAATCCCTCCAAAGTCTGGAGTTGACTGTATTATACACTACAGTATCTCCTGGAGCATTTCTTGGGATAAATCTGTGTAGTACCAGGATGCTTGTGTCCAGACTCAAAATAACCACACAGAAACTGTATTAATTGCAATTCTTTTTAGCCAATAGCTTAAGCATATTGCTATCTAGCTCTTACATCTTAATTTAACCCATTTCCATTATTTTATATTTTGCCATGAGACTCGTGGCCTACCAGCAAGGTTTCGGATGCCTTTTCCCAGTGGTGGCTACATGGCACCTCCTAGGCATCTCGTAAACTCTGCCTTCTTTCTCCCAGCATCAGTTTAGTTTTCCCTGCCTTGCTCTACTCTTTTGACCTATCACAGGCCAAGACAATTTCTTTGCTATTCAATGGTATTCACAGCATACAGAAGGGAATCCCACATTAAGTCAGTCAGGTTCCTTGACAGATGCTGGTGGAGTGACAAGAAGCCTTTAAAGATCAACAAACATTTCACATTTCCCCATTCAGCCTGGAAAATGGTGTTCTTGCTCTTGAAAAAGAGTCTGGGGATCAGAACAATAATTGTTAAAAGGGAATTAATCTGATCAGTAGCTAATGGAGGCAAACGGAGAGGTTGGTGGGTATTGGTGTCCAACAGTGTCCCATGTTTGTTTGCTATTGCTGTCCATGTCTGATGTTTCTTCTGAAGAAAAGAAATAAATGGGGTCAGTGGGGTCAATCAGAACCAAAGAGAGATGTTTGAGGTGGAACTCCCAGAGAAAAGGCAGGGTAGGTATTCCATCAAATTTAACTGAGTTTGGAAGCTGGATCTTGTTCTTGCCATCTATTGATCTCTAAGGGGCAGTGCAAAACCCACAAGTGATCTCGATGAATTTAGGTTGGCCATAAGAACCTAGATCCACAATCTCAGAACAGGAAAGAAAAAGCAAGGCTAGTATTGACAGAGAACTAAAGGTCTCTTTTTGTTCTTTTGACTACAGTCAGCTACTATTGTCCATTGGTCCCAAGATGCTATAGTTGCATAGCACACAGGCCACTTTTGGATTAGCTGTGCCACCTTTAATACTGCTTTGATTAACAATGATAATCTGTTGGGGGAAATACCAATCTGAATGCCAAGCGATTTCATTAGGAAGTGGTTCTTTAATATTTCATACTTCTATTCAAACCACACACCAGGACTGACAGTGTCAGTGTGTTTTGCACAGAAGACACATATTGAGCAATAGATTGCTTCATTATGTGATCATTTGTGTTTAAGGAGAATGTACACATGTGAATAGGAGCTGCTAGGAGAGGTATACTGCTTTTCTATGAGGCTTAATCTATATCTACAGGCACTACAGGGTATATGTTGGCTCTTAAAGCAAATACCTAAAATGTAAATTACTTTTAGTGCCAACTTGGCCTTTGGGTGATAAGGGTTCCTTAAACAGAAAAATGGACACATTCTATGAGTGTCACTCCGGCTTAATGCTGTTTCTTTCCCCTTTCTCTGACTTGTAGTAATCATTCCATGTAGAAGTTAGAGGTGGAGAAACAGAGTGCTAGACTCTTAATTAACCAGGGCAAGGTGCTGACTTCGGTCATCGAATCCCCAAGAATAATGATAGAAAGTGTGGCTGCTTTGCAGTAAATTGAGATTCTGGGAGATATGGAGATTCTCTGTGTCACACTATGGAGGAGATGTTCTGAGTGCCGGAGAATGTTCAAAGGCACTGACGAAGTTCAAAACGGCTAAGAAGGTGGATTCCGTGGTCTGGTTTACAAGGCAGTGGAGAGGAAGTGCAGCTGGGTGCTGAGAACCCTATTCCCAGGTCCTGCTGCACATGATACCTTCAGTAAACTGCACCAATGACCTGACAATTTGGGGTTTGTGGCTAGGCTCTGTGAGGCAGCTTCAGAGCATAGAAAGAGAAACAGGACACTGGGAAACATTCTAAAGGTGACGTTGGAATGAAGAGTTTCCAATTGCGTTCTTAATCCTGACAATAATGAACCTCGTTTCTGCTTCTGAGAATACGTAATAACCTTGAATGTCATGTTCACTGTTAGTTTCTAAAGCTGACCCTCCATTCCACATCTTGGCTCTTCATGACTCAATAGTGATCTGTGTGTGTGTGTGTGTGTGTGTGTGTGTGTGTGTGTGTGTGTGTGCCTGTGCAAGGGTACTTCTATATGGCAGAGTCACCAAATGAATTCTATGTCCTATTATCTTGTTTACAAATTCAACAATTTTGGAGGGGATGAAGAACTTGCCAAAGAAGAGGAAACTCTCCTCACAAAATTGAAAACACCTTTATGATCTAAAGATGAGCACCAGAGATACTAGAATAATTCATTTTGTGAAGATTGCCAGTAATCCTTGCTCTGGAATTCCCCAGCCTGTGCTTACATCATGCCTACCTGACGCATCACGGTCAGAGAGAACAGATTGACATTTGCTCTTCTCGAACTCCACTGCCTGGTTTCCGAGAGATTTTCTTATTGATTTATTTATTTGTTTGTCTATTTGCCTCTCTTGGCTGTGAGTGGCTGCAACACATGGTAAATCTTTAACTTCAAGTGTCCTTCTGTGGTGACCAACTAAAATATTAGCAAAATAAATGTTTTATGGGGAAATGTTGGCAGGAGCCCCGACAGAAACAGGTGGTATTGGGTTATTTCAATATAATGTAATGATCCAGCCAGGTTTCCATCTGGACAGCATGTGGTTGAGTCTGCTCAGAGAGTATCAAAGCACATGAGTATGCATCGGGGAAGCCAGGGGTGTACAAGTGTGCAGCCTCGATGGCTACTTTACGAAATAATAGTCTGGGTTTTGGGTCCTCTGGGTTAAATATTTTGACTGTCAAAACCTGAGTTTCTTCATAAAATATTAAACGGCAAAGCAAACCCCTGACATGCAATACTGAGCGGCGTAATTACAAGGCAGTTCCTGGAAACCGAAGAGAATGTGCATAAAGCAGCGCATTGATTATAAAAGAGTTCATTACCCTTGGAAGTGAAGACATGCTTTAGTGGGAGCCTGAGAACAGAGAGGCTTTACCATCGAGGCTTACTATACTGTGAAAAAGGTTCAGCCTTGTCAATAAGAGTACAATTAGGGAGCAGGAGAGAATGGAATCAGTTGATTGCTGAAGGCCTGGCCGTTATCCAGAGCTAAAGAGATGAACCCCTGATTTGCCACTAGGGAAGTGTCTCACCCCTGTTCCATAACATTCCTGCTGCAGGCACTTTGAAACACATGGAATTAGGAACACACTGAACATTTGGTTTTGTACTCAGCTTTCCTCACTGTACATTCATGCTAAGCCAGATAATAAACTCTTGGCTCAGCAACTCCCTATATGTATCCCAGGGAGGGGCATCAGACTGTGGTTGTGTGCAGAGGCAGTGCCTCTGTTGAAGCAGAGGTACTTCCCTCCCTGGCTCTCTCAAATCCAGCCAGAGGAAGAAGACTGGAATATACACACTGGGAGCAAGCAATTTGGAAGTGGCTTACAATCTCCTGTTGACTAGAAGATGAAGGAAGTCATGGGTACCATCTGCCAAAATGAAGGAGCCACTTAGACCCCAGAGTAACTGACTGGGAAGGTTTGGCTTCCAGAAGATTCCTTGCAGCCATTGTTGCAACAGCCATAGAAAAGCTGAAAACAAAGCCCTGTGTATGAATCTAACAGTCAATACATAAAAATGATGAATGGTATAAGCGCAGGAAAAGGACATAAGTAAACCAAAGCACTTAGCTATAATACCCTAACACCATGGTACCAGAGGGTCATATATGTATGCTCTTGCATGTGTCCAAAGTATTGGGTCTTCCTCCAGCATCTCCTTCCTCTAAATTAGAGAGTCTGCTGTGATGAAAGGGCTGAATGATCCAAAGTCCGATCTTTTTCTTACACTCTTGTGGAGCCGAATTGAAACCAAAGAGAACGCAGTGCCATGGGGCTCACATGGGGAGGTTCTTTTCCTCATCTGAACATGTCTGTGTCAAAGAATCAGGGCATGTCTCAGTTTCCACCATGCATTGGGGTGACTATTGGCATCATAGGGCTTTGGCTTCTGAAGGGGCGCAAGAGGTAGGAGCATGTGCAGTCTTCTCAGATAAGAGAAGACATCTAACGAAAAAAGACAGACATCCAGAGAAGAAGTGGAGCATGTGGTACCCAAGGAAAGAGACTTCCTGATTTTATTCCCACAGACTATGACTCATACTAGATGCTGAACCTAACAGGCTGGAAGACAGTTGACAAGTATTTACATGCATTTGACTTGCTTAAAAGTTATTCCTATCTCCGTATACTGCCTTCTTCCTATTACACACCAGGTTCCCTCTTATCCACGCAGTGCTGAGAAAACTGAATGTGGTTTAAGAGTGAGGTGCAGAACTCAGAATGGAGACCCAAATTCATGCCTCAGACGTAACGGTTCAACTTTTCAGCCAGACAGAGCTTTCTGGCTGTGGGAAATCATCTGAATTTGGGGCATTGCTGAATTCATTGCATTCATACCTATGGAAAAGTCTGTGTATATTACTCAGAAATTTTGTTTTCACTTCCCTTTTCTCTTAAATGTCAAGCTGTGGAGACCTTCGGCCACAGTTACTTTTCTACTGCCATGACACAGAGAAAAGAAATTTATTCCGCTCATGATATTCGAGGTTGGTAAACCCAGGGATGCAGCAATTGTTCATGACAAGAGGCTTTGTGCTACATCATAACATGGCAAAAGGGCCAAGGGCAAAGTGCCAACCAGTAAGGGGCCAACCAGTTTGTTCAGCCACCTTCTCTCTACATAACAGGCACATCCCTCTGATAACACCTTTGGCCATCCTCATGGGCTCTGTCTTCATGACCTGATGACCCTCATTAGGCCCCATCTCTCAACAATGTGGCCCCGAGGAGAACTGTCCCAATACATGAATCCAAGGGGTACAGCCAAACCATGGCAGCTTCCTAGTGCAGGAGAGCCTTCCCTACCAGGTAAAAACACCATGAGCCTTGGGATGGAGCAGACTCTTCTGAGTTAGTGCGGAGGCTGGAGCACAGCAAGCCTGTGTTTTTCAGGCAGGAAGAGCAACGACAAGGTTGTGGATTCTGCTCTTCTCCTTTGCTTCTTCACAGTGTGAGGAACGGGGTGAGAGGAGGGCTGGGAGCGTGGTGGAGAAAGATCATGTACAGCACATTAAGATTTATGCATAACGTGTTAAAATGGATAATGTCAAGCAAATTGTCAAGAGTATGAATTTCATAAGGGCCCAAGCTTGAATCGTGCCTGCTTTCACGAACCCCTCAAAAGTGCTAATACTGGCAATGAGACATCATTTAAGTAAGATGGCTAAGTTGAGGCCAAATGCTGAAAAGATGTTAAGATTTGTGACATAGTAGCGCGCCATTTAGTATGTCAAAAATAAAATTTGTGACAGAACTTGACGATGAAATCTAGCCTACAGATTTATCATTTTTTACTGAATGTTTTTCTGCAGGGTCATGAAAACTTGCATGCATATAGTTCACAGAGAAGAAGTTTGATTATGAAAGATACAAAATATGACTGATAAAACAGCTTGGCTTCAGAGCTGGTAAGATAGCTCAGCAGTTAAGTGTACTGGCAGCTCTTGCCAAGGACCCAGTTTCAATTCCCAGCACCCACATGGCTGGTCACAATGGTCTGTAACTCCAGTTCCATGGATCCAGCACCCTCTTCTGAGCTCTTCAGGAACCAGGCAAGCACATGGTGTACAGACACATGAGCAGGCAAAACATCCACACACATGAAACAAACAAGAAACACGTTTTATTTCGAGGCTGAGCAAATAATGTAGCTAAATCCTGGGATCTCAACGTTAGTGAGCTATGGAAGCTTTGGAAACTGATGCCCTATTTTAGGAACTTCAAAAGTCTGCTTAAGCTAATTTTAGTTTTTAACTTCTAGCCTTAACAGTTAGTCTATAGTAGAACTAAATCTAAAGCCATCAGACTCTTCAGGTTCAAAATCGTTCAGTAAATTTAACTACTCTTTCAAGTAAGTTTACCAAGCTTCTTCAAGGTGAGGACCAATAAAGTGAAATTATAAAAGTTCAAGCTAAGGCAAACACTTTAATGTGGTTTGCCATGTTGGGTAGTCACATTCCTATGAACAGAGATGAACATGTAGCTTGCTTTTTGGTGATGTGAGAATTTTCAAACAGCCTTCAAGATGAGGGGGAAAGAAAGCAATATTTTGGTATACATAAAGCATCACTTCAGTGGACACAACGTTATCTGCCCATTTACGAATGGAATGTATGCAGCTGCAAGCCCATATCACACTCAATTTGAAATGCTGACCTTGTTATTTCTGTCAGCCTCTGCTTCAGAGACAAACATCTCTAGCCTGACAGGCGTGAGGCAGTGAACCCAACCTAGACCAAGTATCCTGATGACAGCCCCTCCAAAGGTCAAAGCTTCTGTTTCAAAAGAAGGAGCAGAAGTATGCTTGAATATCCTGACCAATGGTCAGGGTGAAGTGGATTTGCCTATATGGGCCATCTTAATGTCAAAGAGACTAAGGAGCCACACCATAGGTCGGGATGTTTAGCCCTGGTTGTGGTCAACAGTTCTGAGCAACCTCAAACTCTCTGAACTTCAGACCAGGTAGAAATAGGCTCACATTTTTGAGTCTCCACGTAATATCATGCAACCATTCTGGATGATTTTGAAGAGGTAAATTTAACGATGTGGTAAATCCTCAGTATATATTCCATAGGGAAAAGGGCTACAAAGTGGTATCTTTTTCTAGAAATTGTCTGCGTGTTTAAAGTGACTGGGGGAACATGCTGTAATGTTGATAAGGCATGGGCTGAGCTCTCTGTAGAAGAGAGAGAACTTGTAGTCAGACCTAAATATTATTAGAAAGTGGAACAACTGTTCTTGAGTGTGCTGTATTCACACTCATGTGTGCAGGGCTATGCTATGTGAATTCAGAGGTCAGAGGAAGACACCGGGTGCCCCATTTTACCATTCTCTGTATTAGTCCCCGGAGACGTCATCTCTCACCAAACCCAGAGCTAGGCTGGCAGCCAGCAGCACCAAGTAATCCTCCTGTCTCAGCTCCCTTTCCCTATCCACTGTTGGTGTTGCAGGTGTTTTGAGTCTACGCCCAAGCTCCCATTCTCTACCTGGCTCCAGGGTTGTAGGTGTGAATCTATGCCCAGACTCCCGTTCATCATTGCTGGGGTTGTAGGTGTGAATTTATCTATGCCCAAGCTCCCATTCCCTACCTGGCTCTGGGGTTGGAAGTGTGAATCTATGTTCAAACTTCCATTCCCTATCCTGGTGCTAGGATTGCAGGTGTGGATCTAAGTTCAAGCTCCCACTCTGTACCTGGTGCTGGGGTTCCAAATATGAATCTATGTCCGAACTTCCATTCTCTAACCTGGTGCTGGGGTTGCAGGTGTGTGAGTCTATGCCCCACCTTTTTTTTTTTTAAGTTTAGAAGTTACTTTATTGCTACTATGAGACACCGTTGTTTAGCCAAAAGTGGCGCTTTATTCTTGGTTTATAGAGCATACTTGAGCAGTTTTCTGCCTTCTCTTGTGTATTGTTCTTACAGTTACATGATTTGCTTTTAGTATTAGGACATTTCTAGGACTTTGGTTTTTTTAATTAATTAATTTCTTCATTAAAAATTTCTACCTCCTCCCTGTCTCCCTTTTCCTTCCCCCTCCCTGACTTTGTGGGAGCCTGGTTTGTTTGGATGCTCACCTTTATAGACCTGGGTGGAGAGGGGAGGACCTTGGACTTCCCACGGGGCAGGGAACCCTGACTGCTCTTAGGATTATGCCCAACTTTTTATGTGGTTTCTGGGGCACTGACCCAGGTCCCTATGCTTTCCCAGCAAGCACTCTCAGCTACTGAGTAAATCTCCTTAGCCCCTGGTCACTTTTTATATGGCTTTATTAGAACATGGTGCATTTATGTGAGAGGAGGAAGGTTAATGGCTAAGTGTAAAATTTATCATTAGAAAGAATTGTGTACACATCGAATTATATTACTGATTTATTATTGTGTTTATTGTCATAGCTCTGGAAGATCCGGTACGTGTTGTCAGGAACACAGAACTTCATAGAGGGAAAACTCTGCTTTGAAATTCCCAAGTTAAGGCAGGGAGCTGCTCATCTTCCAGTGAGTGACTATGAAGAAGGGGACCCTGGAGCCGGCAGGGCACAAATAAAACTCCAGAATTTACATGGTGGAAGTGAGAGGGTAGAGAGCTGAAGGCCAGCCAGCAAGATGGTATCTTAAAAACAAAATCAAAATCACTAGCAAAAGAACCTAGGCGCGTGCGTGCGCGTGCACACACACAAAAGGAAAAAAAGAAAAAGAAAGAAAAAAGAAAAAAAAATGTGAACCCATCTGGAGTAAGCCGAGGCCTGGAGGCAGAAGCTAACTTCCTAATGAGTGCACAGGTTTACAGTTGTTTTAAAAGTCAAGTTTAAGAAAGGACGCCAGAGTTCAACTGTACCACCAGGTAGTTTGTGTTTCCTCTGCTGAACGCGTCTGTTTGCCGAGTTCAGGAGCCCAGGGCTTTTCCATCATCGAAACGGCACACCCAGGCACATCCAGCCTGAGACATTTGTTTTGCTTGGATTCCTAACAACCGCGCTACAACTGTGATCCAAAATGGGACTTCTTATTTATAACTTCAGGTTTTTAAAGAGGTCTTATAGGTGAACAGCCTCAAAAATCACATGACTGGCCTTGTTGCAAGGAAAAGCAATACAGACTCTGCCATTTAGAGAGTGAAATAGAGGGTCATTCAGGGGTTACTTTCCCTAGAGTAAACACTAAGTTCTAGTAAACCTGGGAAGATGGTGTCACGGCCACCAAGGAAATCTAATACCCACTAAATCCACAGATGGTGTGTATGGGTGGGTGGGTGGGTGGGGGGGTGGTGGCTGGGAATTTCCTTCAAGCTCAGCCAGAGAATGTGATCCTGGAGGTTTGCTGTACAGACAGACACTCCTGCTGTGCCTGATTCCCAGACTCCTGGAAGGGGTAGCTGGGGGTGGGGGTGGGGCCGCTGGTCAGGGAGTGGCTTGGCCCAGGCGGTTAATAGTTCCTCAATCCCCAATACTCTCTTTAACCTACATATCTGCATATATCCACTTCTTTTTCCATTTTTCCTCATTGGCTTCTTGAGAGATCTTACACTGTAGAAAAAAAAATACTCTTTTCTCCAACGGTTCTGTAGCCTTTGACGCATGACGTCATTCCCATAGTCCTCTGGGGCTCGCCAATGCTACCCTTCACCTAATTAACAGCTCCAGAACGGCAGCTTGTTATTCAGGTTCCACTAAGCTTTTGAGGAAATGTTTATGCAGCGGGTTCTTATTAAAGGAAACGGAGAAATACACACACACACACACACATACATCACCAACATATTAGGCCTAAAGCAGAGCATTAGAATGAAATCCTCCTCACTTGGCAAGCACTGGAGTCCAGGCATGGGAAATCTGGAGGCTAGATGAGAAACAAAGCTTTCCTTCAGACACTGAACTGGAAAATGCTGGCGTCAGAGAGATGGAGGGAATGTGTCCTAATCCAAACCTCAACACGAGGCCTTTGGACAGATGAACACTGCCAAGGGCTGTAAGCCTCCTAACAGGTAGCAGTTCAACCCTATTGTTTAACAATTCCGCTTCTCCCATCTAGCTTCCCTTCCCTTTTCTCAAAGAAATTCTCCCTTGAAAGAAGATGCATCTTTGGGGCAATGGTTTTAGGTAGGCATTTACTAAACATCTATGTACCAGAGGTTTTCTCTTGGGCCTTCAACCAGCTCTCAAATCATGACACTGAGACTTACTATTAAATCACTGTAGAAACCTATCCCTCTCCTGCTTAGCTATTGGTCATTCAGCTTTTTATTAGACCAATCAGGTGGCTCAGGCAGGCAAGGTCAGACAAATAGAACGCATCTTTAGAGAATTAAACACACACCCATCGTTACATTGTTAAACAAATGCAGCATTGTTAGTTATGTGCCTATCTTAGGCACATTTTTGGCTATTTTAACTTAAATCAACCTGTTTCTCTTTAGTTATGTTTCTCTCTCTCTCTCTCTCTCTCTCTCTCTCTCTCTCATTGCACTACTTCTTGTGTCTGGTTGGCAGCTGCCTGACGTCTTATTCTGAGCGTGTTCCTCTCTTTCTCCTTTTCCTTCTCTCTTCTTCCCTTTTTTTCTCTTCTTTTTTTCTCCTATTTATCTTCTCCACCTGGCAGCCCCACCTATCCCTCTCCTGCCCAACTACTGGCCATTTAGCTTTTTATCTGACCAATCAGATGCTTTAGTCAGGCAAGGTGAAACAAAGGCAACACATCTCTACAGAGTTAAACACACATCTGTACATTGTTAAACAAATGCACCATAAACAAATGTAACACACCTTTACACAGTTAAAGGAATATTCCGCAGCATCAACAAACGTAATACATCTTTACATAGTTAAAATGATATTCCACAACAGATCTAGTCTTTCCTGAGTGTCCCATGTGCAGTGCTCTAGTGTATGCGGCTCTGCTCCACAAGGATCTGCTTAGAGGCGGGGGTGAGGACATGCTGGGAGCTGATAGAGCCTCAGAGAAACCTCCAAGATGAGGTATGAGTGTTATAGGCAGAGGCTTGGAGCAAGAGGAGACACCTACCATGGTTTGTTTTATTTTATTTTATTTTATTTATTCATTCATTTATTTTTTTTTAACAGGGGTTGTTATTTCAAATGCACACCAACTCTGCAAGCCCTATATGGAGCTGAAGACTCTGTGTTTCTGAAAAAGTCCTAGGTGTCTCTTTGATCAGCAAGCCCCAGTTCTGGGGGAGGAAGTGCCATTGGTGTGGGAGAATTGTCTGTATTCTGTCAATCATATTTTAATAAAATGCTGATTGGCCAGGCAGGCAGTATAGGCGGGAAAGCCAGACAGGAAGTAGGGGTGGAGCAAAGAGACTGGGAGTATTCTGGAAGTAGAAACTCTCTCAGCACTCCTGTACAGACCACCGAAGAGACAGCATGTAACCTACCCAGCTCAAAAAGGTATGGAGCCATTATGGCTAACATAGATCAGAATAATGGGTTAATATAAGTTATAAGAGTTAACAAGAAGCCTGACCCTATGGGCCAATCAGTTTATAACCTTATGGAGTCCTGTGTGTAATTTCTCTTTGGGATTTGCCGGCTGTTGGGGTACCGGGCGGGACGGAAATCCCAACAAGCCGGCCCTCATGTTACATGCCATCGCTGATAAGTTTCTCCAGCCTTAGTCTCTAGTAGGAGGTATAGAACCTTGTGAGATGAGATGAAATACGACTGGCTGAGATGTCCGTGTGTCCTCCAGTGAAAGCACACAAACCTCTACTTTCCCCAGTTCAAGCCTTTTAGACAGACTTTTCTTCTGAAATAAACTAATAACTAACTTTAAGTTGTTAAAGGTCTTGTTAAAGGTCTCCCCCAAGAGACCTTAGTGGGAGGCTCAGGCTACATGACTCAGTTCGTTGACTGTAGCAACAACCAATTTTGAGGTGATTATGGCTGTTGTAAACACTGATCAATTTTTAAAAACTACTTCCAGGTTTAGAATCCAAGGCATGCATTTTGAGAACTGGTCATATCCCCAGGTTAATATTTGAGTTACCACCAAACGGAATGCAGCACACATTCAGTTAAGATTGTAATTATACCTCTAATAACCCTCTGCCACAAGGAAATGTGATCACACACCATGTTTAGTTTCAACTTTCCATACATTATGCATCTGACTGGACAGTCATGAGCAGAGAGAGTTAAAGCTGTTTCACTTCTATAAAAAAGTGAATCAGTGCTTAATCATGTGGGGTTCATTGTTAGCAGTGTTGGCAATCTGACCATATGCCATGACTTCATCCTTTCTACATCAGGAAAACACATGAAAATATACTGATAGCTTTTCTTATGTCTTTCCCCACTCTAGAATGGCACTTGGGGAGGACAGATGTTCGTGTTGTGACCCAAGGGGAGAAGAGGCCAGGCACTTGCCGTTCTGAACACCCTGTGTGTGTTCAGGATTCATGCAAAAGGGCCAGTGTGCATTAGCAATTGAGCAGAAGCAGCAAAACTTCACAGCATTCTAAGCAACTGAAGAATAAGGTCACTGGCTCGTGAGAGCTCACTGACTCTGGACTGACAGCAGGTGAACCTGCATAGGACCAAACCAGTACCATTGAATGTGGGTGATAATTGCGTGGCTGGGGCAATCTGTGGGGCCACTGGAGGTGGTGGGACCAGGATTTATCCCTAGTGCTTGAACTGGCATTTTGGAACTCATTCTTTTTGGAGGGAAATTTTGCTTAGCCTAGAAATGGGGGGAGGGCCTTGGTCCTGCCTCAGAGTGATGTGCCAGACTTCGTTGACTCCTTTTGGGAAGCCTTACCCTCTTTGAGGAGTGGGTGGGGTCTGGGGTAAAGGGAAGGTAGGTGGAGCGGGAGGACAAGGAGTGGGTACTTGGATAGGTATGTAAAATGAGAAACTATTGTTCCAAAAAAATAAATTTAATTAAAAAAAAAAGAGTAAGCTCACTGAATCTCAAGGTCTTTCTGAAACCGCCGATAAATCAGCAGGATACAACAGAAGAGAGAGCACGGGTTGAAGTTGGAACATGAGTCCAAATCCCACTCTCTCACCACTTGACTTGAGGAAGCCATTGTGCACTTCTAACATCCTATTGCCCTCGTTGAGAAACCTCAGTGTGTGAGCACAGGATCCCGTGAGAACTGGACACAGTAAGTGGCTAGCCCCAGCACACACTAAGTGCACAGTACACAGAGGGGCTTCCCGTGCCAAAGGTGATCTGGAGAACTAAAACGTAAGCGTGTGTGCATTCTCTCATCCTTGGAAAACCAGTGACCCTCAGTGACAATATTTTTAGTATGGTTTTTATTTTGCACTTGTCTTTCATGTCCTTTTTTCAGTGCCAACTTCTAATCCTACTTCCCCAATCCTGCCCTGCTTATTGCTATGAATACCCAAAGAACTTGGTGAACTCCGAGGCCCATTTGTGATGAATGTCTCCTCTTTGCCTGCATCAGGGAAGATTCTGGGGACTCCAACTGTGGGACAAGGGTGCCTCTTCCAGGTAGGGCGATGTGACCAGGCAGGCTTGCAGTTAAGGAAACCCTGCATTCACAAAGGTCCACGGAACTCCTGCTCTGCCAGACAGCTGGCTGCCTAGTCAGTGCACATTCCTGACTTCCTTACTGAAAACCATTCAGTTGCAGATGTTCAGCTAAAATATTTCCTCCCAGGTTAGGGTGGACGAGTATATGCACATGGAAATTGCTGAAAGTGATTTCCTCTTTAATGGTGGTGCAGACAGCTGTCACTCCCCCCTACCCCCTCCCCTCCCCACTCTTTCTTTTCCCACCCTCCTTTCCTGGATATGGAAGTGATAATGACTAGTGTTCCGAGCCAGAAAGGACCATCATCAGGCTGCAGCCCCGAGGATGGGAACCATGTGTTAGAAGTGGAGGGAAAGGAAGATGGAAGGAATTTGGGACCCTGATAATACTGTGGATTTCCACACCTGCCAAGATGGCTTGTCTCTGAACTTCTCTTGCACAAGAAAGAAAAAGGAAATCTATAACCAAAATAAGTTGCTGTGGTGACTATTGACGCATGCTCATTGTAACTAGATGCAATTTTCTTTCCCTTTTCGGTGAACTTCTCAAGAGACTTGTACGCTGCTGGAGGAGCGGTGTCCCACATTTGTGCTAAGGCTGCAAAGGAAGAAGCTTTATGCAACACTGTAATTTTTATTTACAAAGTATTTATTCTTCATCACTGTATGTGTGTGTGTGTGCGTGTGTGTGACACAGTGTGAGAGTGGATGCTTGGGCATTCGGAGAGCATAGAGCAACTTTGGAGAGTCGACTCTCTCCTTCCACTGCAGGTTCTGCGGAGGACTGAACTCAGGTCATCAGACTTGGAGGAAAGCACTCTTACCTGGGGAGTCATCTCAGCTGTCCCCAACGGCGTTGCTAAAGAGTCAGTATGTTCCTCATAAGTGGCTGGAACCGCATGGACCCCTTTCAAAGGGAAGGATTTATTTAATTTCCTAATACTCTGCACTTGGAATAAATAGCCCCCAGGCACACCTTCCTTAAGGCCTTCACTAATCCGGTGCACGCTCTGATGTTAACCAAGTCTCCCTGCAGTCAGGGCTCTGCTTTTCATTCTTCATCAAGGCAGACTGACAGCCTTTACTGGACACTGGCAAAACCAGGCTCCTAAGAACACATACAGGGCTGGCTGGTTTGCGTTTTCGTCAGTCCTGTGGACTTCCCCTTTTCTCTATAGATCTAAATGAGATCCAGTCACTCGGACATGAGGGCGTTTGACCGGAGGCTGTCATGCACTGATTTAGGTAGCAGAGGTTACCCACCTTCCTCAAACCAGACAGGCTGCTCCATGTCATCTTCCCTCCCTTTTGGCTGACCCTAGGCTTCGCCTTCCAGACTGTGCTGGTTCTCATATGTGACTTGAGAAAACAGCCATTTAGCTCCAAAGAAACATGTCCATTGAGAAATCTAAATAAACCCTAGTTAGTCATTATATTAGACATTACATAACTAGAGTGAGATTTAAACAAAACTACCTACATTTAAACAGAGCTCAGATTTATGTTTGAAATAATATTTTCATTCATTCTTTGAGCATCTACTGCAATGTATTTGATCATATTCACACACCTTCTCTGACTTTTCCCAGATTCACTCTCTTCCATCAGCCCCCATCCCCCAGCTTTGAGTTTGTCCTCCCCACCCCATCCCCGTGGACTCCAGTTTTTGTTGCTCAACTCTTCATGGATTTGAGGCCTGCCCTGGAGTATGGTGACCTACCGGGCATTGCGGCATTAAAGAAACCGACTCTTCCTCTCCCAGCAGCTCTCAGCTGCCTATAGCTCCTCAGCTAGTGGTGGGATTTCATGCGCTCTGTTCCTTGACTGTGCTGGGATCTCGTTCTGGTTGAACTTGTGCAAGTCTTGCGTGTACTATAGCAATGGCGGTAGGGTTATCTGTACAGCTCAGTTGTGTCCAAAAGATGTTGTGTCTTGACGTCATTCTCTGCCTCTGGCTCTTACGGTCTTTCTGCCCCCTCTCCTGTGGAGTTCCGTGAGCCTTAGGGGAACTGCTAAGATATGAATGTCCCACTCGGGCTGAGCGCTCCAGTCTTATTCTCTGCACGGTGACCAGCTGTGGTCTCTGTTATTTCCTCTCCACTGCAAGAAGAAGCTTTTCTGGTGAGGGCTGAGAGACACACTCATCTGTGGGTATATCAATGAGTCACTAGGGGTCATCTTACTACTGGGTTCATTTAGTAGAAACATACTATTAAGTTTTCCCAGACTCTAGATTTAAATACAATCTACCTAAGCTTTACTGAGGGCTTCGATTTGAACATCTATACAACTGTTCCTGTTGCCTTAACTTTGTTTTCATTATGTTACTGGTAAATCTCAATAAACTGACCCTTGATAGGTAGATATCTATGGCACAAAAACTCTTGAGAGGATGAATAAGCTTTGTTTCTGCGAGTTAGGCAACTTTAAAAATTCATAAAATAATAGAATATCTGGCTCCTAAATGCAATATCCAGATGTTATTATTCATATTGAGGAAAGTAGAGAGAAAATTTAAGAGGTCTTTGTTGAACTAGGGAAAATGGTTCATTTGAACACAGACTGACAGCATCCAGAGCAAAGTACAAGAAATTCAACAAACACGTAACAGAGGCTTTTCCTGAAAACACTGGGTTGAAAGGCAAGACCAAGGAGCCCATTTCCTGTCTCAGTTCTATAGAGATCCCAAAAGGCTGGGTGGGCTAGCTCAGATTCTTACCTAAGCAAAGGTAAAGGGTTAAATACACTGTGTGCTGTCTAGAGCACAGCTAAAGTCTTTGGGGATTCCGAATCTGGGGCTCATGTTCTAGAACTCCACTGAAGTTCTAGGACACATCAAAATGCCAATTACTGGATGACTTAGACCCCGAGCACAGACGCCTGGCCTGCCTGCAGCAGTTTCTATGTAGGACTTAACGAGGCATGGGTTTGCACAGCAAAGTAGATTTCTTCATTAAGTAGCTAATTAAACTCTTGAGAACGTGATCATGAACAGAGCTGATAAATCCTCCCCAAATTAGAGCATTAACTAATCCAGGCAAGAGGCTTCCGCTCGAAGACACAAAACAGAAGGCTTATGACATCGCATTCCGCACATGATCCTTGCTCTCTTTCCCCTCCATGTATGTGTTAATTTCTAAAACACATTCTTAAATTTCCTGGGTGTGATTTAAATAGGTTGAGAGAGACCCAGAACCTGAAGTTGTGGACATAGAGAGGCCAGATCATCACAGTTCCAGACAATCCCTTTTGCTTTTCTCTCCTTGGCCAAAATGATCTGGAAGGTTTCCTGTTAAGGTAAGAGAAGAGAGATCTACAGAGCAACAAACAGTCTTGGGGAAGGATTACCTCCACAAACAAACATCTAAGACAGACAAATAACAAGATTGAGGTGGTAATAACCATTTCTTTAAGCTGTGTTCTACCCAGATTCTTTCTTATATTTCTGTTTGTGAAGTAGAGAGAGATTCAATGCTTTGGCATTCAACCTCAGAGATGTCAAAGTGTGAAAAATGCATGTCTTTTAGTCAATGGCATGCCATATTATTAGAATGTATGACTAAAAATACTATAGTAATATTGTTTACGTGAAGTATTTTCTTAAACATTTTCTTATTCTGTCTCTATTTCTTCTTTATGGTATAGGGAGGCCAATATCTTTATTTTCAATTCACTCATAACAATTACAGCAACATACAGTAAAAAGAAATTATTCACTCAGGTGACTTACTAGTTAAAGGTAAAAGGTTAAAAGGTAAAGTCAGTATTTGAGCCCAAGCAATTCTGCTCTAACATATGTTTTGCTTGTTTTTGTAGGTCTGAAGATTGAACCCAAGACCCTGAGCCTGCTAGGCAAGTGCTCCACTACTGAACTACATCCTAAAGCTTTCGTCTACCTTTTATTTTCAGACAAGTTCTTACCAATTGCCCAGACTGGACTCGAACTCCCTCCATAGCCCAGACAGGCCTTGAACTTGAGATCTTTGTTTCTTGTACTCTGGAATACATGGGATTGCAGATCTATGCCCAGAGATCCAGCTCAGTTTAGGTTCTTAATCACATGTCACATGCATTTGATTAGGAAAATCTTAGAGCCAGTGATCACGAAATGGCTGTGACATCACAGTGGGTTGTGACGTCTATATTACCACTGTCTTCACCTCAGCATTTGAAACCCCAAACTGTAAGTGTGGAGTTTTAAATTTGAAAACTGATTTCATCCTGGAGGAGCTGATGATTTGGGCTGACACACCTCAGTTAGCAAGAACAATTAGCCAGAAGCAGAATTACAGAAGCAACAAAGCAAGGTTAGTATATTAAGATACTTTCCCAGAACTGTGAACTTGAATGGCTTAGATTTTTGTTTTCATTTTGGCAGGTGGTTCTGCCTACCTGCTGGGTTCCAGTGCCTAAAAGGCACTTCCATCAAGGCTACCAGTTGTGCAAAGGTCTGGGGTCCTGTTATATAAGCATTAAATTAATGTATCTCTGGATTGTATTGCATTACAGTGTTTCCTTAATAATAGATACTTAAGTTGCTGAAATTGAGTTCACTGTAAAACAGTTTTGGTTTAAAAAAAATGTCTGAAATGGCCATTCTGCCATTTTGTACTATGTATTTAGATCAGCAGTGTGCCCAGCATGCTTACAAAACAAGAGCTTTACTGACTCCAGGCAATATTTGAGAAAGGATGTGATGTAGCCTGGCCTGGCTTCCAAATGGCTATGTGAGTGAGGCTGGCCTGCAATTCTTGAGTTTCGTGCGGAAAGTGCATCTGTGCAGCACAAAGGCAGGCTCTGCTCAGGTAGTCCTTAAGAAACATTGATAATTAGTCTAGATGCTAGAATTGCAGTAGATTGATCCCCTGCAGTGACTTAACCGCTAGAGTGACTGATCACAACTTTTGTCATCAAGGCAGTGTTCTCTGAAGACATACTCAGTCAAGAGAGGGAACTAGGGCTGAGCTCTTGCTCTGAAGACACGAACTCTGACTTTGACTACAGCTGGAAAGACTGGGAATCCTGCCAAGATAGCTAGAGATCACGGAGCGCAGTCGGGTTTGGGAACGTGAAGGAAATGATTATTACATCATGCTCCTTTGATTCTGTAGTCTCTCCAGCTCTTTCCTCTGTCTTGAAAAAAAGTAAATTTATTATGAGTTTAGCAGAGCCAGGGCGTTCCTCTCTCCACTGTGGCTGCAGATGTACTTAGGAGCGTGCTGATTTGGGGGACCAACCAATCATGTGGCAGAACTTGTGCAAGATGAATAAGGACTGGTGGCCCCTCTTTCCAATCCCGCCATCTAAGAGGTATTTTGTGTTCTCAACAATGTGTTGCAGGTCGCCCTGCAGCTGTCTGTTGCAATTTTCATCCCAAACCTACGTATCTGCCAGTGGTGAATTAGACTGTCATTACTTCACAGATGTCCTTTGATCCTCATTGGCTTGTCTCCTGGCACGGAAGCATCTGAGCCATTGATGTTGCTTAGCTAAACCTGGAAGAAAAAGTACAAAACAGTGGGGGTGGGGAGAAAAAGAAGACTCGAGTCTTAGGTTCAAGTTGTATCTCTGTTATTAATTAGCGGTCATCTTGGGTGAGGCATGGAGATTCCGTTTGTCTCCGCACTCTGGTTTGTAAAGAAGATTGGATTTTCTCTTCAACCTCTGATTCGGAATGGGAAAACATTACAGGTTTAGGGATCGATACTATCTTGCTTTGGGTTCTTGATTTTCTGAACTCTTAATTCACATGATTCACCAGAAGTAACTACTGATCCAAGATTATTAGCTCACTCTTCCCTTTCTGCTGTCCAGTTGTGGTGGATTGTACTAATAGAAACCATATACTGCAAATTAAATATATTCTTACAGTTTATAAGAGATCTACAGTAACTCTGCATTAACAAAAGACCATTTTTTCCTGCAAAATACTATAGTTATAATTGTGTCACTTTGATATTAAGTTATTTTATTTGAACAGAAAGATGGGGAAAAAATTGAAAATTATCACAGCAATTTGGCTTTACATTTTTTTTATAGTCAACTCATTCTTCTTTCCCATCATTTCCAATTATCCGATAGACATCAGTGACCACTGCAGAAAGCTGGATGTCCGTCAGCACAAATGATAGGCTTGTTTTTGTTTCCAAGGCATAACATGCTCCAGTCGCAGAACCTGGGTTAATGAAGAGCTTATTTTCATGCTTCGTGTGTGTGTGTGTGTGTGTGTGTGTGTGTGTGTGACCTGAGAACAGTCACATATCTCCACGGAATAACTTGGTGTCCATGGATTTTGAATTTATCCACAGTCATAGCTTTCTGTCAGTTTAGTTTATCATCCCAGTTTTTTTTTTCTCCCAGTGTGAACAATCAGTCTTGGGAAACTCCCAGTCTTCTCTCCCAGTGTGAACAGAGAGCCAGTCTTGGGAAACTCATAACACCTTTCGGTGGAAAGGCTTTCCCTGCAGAGGATGTGCTGAATCTTTTTTCCCCTGGTACCATTTTTTTTTTAAATTTAGTTGGCAAACAGTTGTACCAGTGTGGGATGTGCAGATCTCATGCCAATACCAGACTTTGCTGCCTCCCTCTTCCCCAGACTCCCGGATGACCTACCCACTTCTCAATTATTCTTTTTATAGATTCTTATTTTATACATGGAATGCAACATGTCTTATTTAGGCAAGGACATTAATTACAACTTTGTCTTCAGTTTTTTTCTTCTCTTCACATGGTCTGTTTCACTGAGTTCCTACTATTCTGTTCATTTATCTTGACTGTATTTCTCAACTTAGAGGTTTTCTTAAGCTTCTGGTATTTCAGTGTCTAATCCTACTTTGGGATTAGCAATAACAAGTTGACTGGATGCTTGATGTATTTCTGAATTAGTTACTTTTCTCACTGCCATGATGAGATGTCTGATAAAAGCAACTCAATTGAGAAATGGTTCATTTTGGCTCACAGCTCTAGGTACAGCCCATCGTGGTAGAGGAGGCACAACAGCAAGGAATGTGAGCTTCTAGGGTACAGCCCATCATGGTGGGGAAGGCATAACAGCAAGGGATGTGATACAGCTGGTAATTGTGTTGTTTAGATTTTTGTCAGCTTGACACAAACTAAGGCCAACTGGAAAGAGAGAACCTCAACTGAGAAAATGCATGCTTATAGGCAGGTCTCGCTTATAGGTAGGGGCATTTTCTTAGTTAACGATTGACATGGAATGACTCACCCTGTTGTGGGGTAGTTGAGAAAGCCAGTAAGCAGTGCTGTCTCATGGTCTCTTGATGTGAAATTTCCCCTATGTATGCTGTTATTACTACTGATTATTATAGAAACTGCCTTGGACCTATAGCAAGGCAGAACTTAACTAGGTGGGGAAAACTAAACTGAATGCTGGGAGAAAGAAGGCGGAATCGGGGAGATTCCATGTAGCCACGCCAGAGATAGATGCTGGAACTTTACCTGGTAAATCACAGACTCGTGGCAAAACACAGATTAATGGAGATGGGTTAGCCAGAAATACGCTTAAGCTATTGGCCAAACAGTATTGCAAATAATATGATTTCTGTGTGATTATTTCGGGGTTGAGCAGCCAGGAACAAACAAGCAGCCTTCTATAATAGTCTCTGCTTTAATTCTTGTCTATGGGTTCCTGCCCTGAATTCCTTCCATGGTGAACTGTAAACTGTAATGTGAAATAAATACAATTCTTTCCCAAGTTATTTTTGATTATTGTGTTTATCAAAAAAGTAGGAACCTAGCTAGGACAGTCACATTGCATCTGCAGTTAGGAAACAGAAAAAGCTGAATACTGGTGTTTGGTTCACTTTACCATTTCCTTTTTATTGTACCTGAAACCCTAGCCCTCAGAATACTGCCCAACACTACTGGGGTGGGTCTTTCTACCTCTATTAACCTAATCTAGAAACTCCTTCACATACATTCTCTTAAGCTGGTTGTTAACATTCTTAATCATTACAAGTTCATTTGATTTGCTGGTATTCAAATATTCTCTCTCTCTCTCTCTCTCTCTCTCTCTCTCTCTCTCTCTCCCCCCCCATGCATGAATTTCAGGTATGCACATATTTATGTGAGTGTGTGCTTGTGGAGGCTGTGATAAAATGCCGTGAGATTGCTCTGATACTGTCAACCTGAATTTTTCAGACAAAGGACCTGTTTGCCAGTGAGTCACAATGGTGCAACTCTCCCTTCCCCAGTGCTAGGATGTCTAGTCTATGCCAATGTGCTCACATTCTCTCACTGACGCTAGGGATTAAACTCAGGTCCTTTTGCTTATGCAGAAAGCACCTCATCAGCTGAGCTATCTATTTATTCAGTCCACAAATATATCATTTTAGAGTCATGATCTTCCACTTATTTTTTCCCACAAGCTCATGGTCATTTTATAACATAAAATATGTCCAGTCTAACATCAAAATACATCTTGGTCTATAAGAGTTCTATTACTATTCAGAAAGGTAACTTCAAAGCTTCTTCTGAGACTCAGGGAATCTCTTGACTGTGGGCACCTGTAACATCAAGAATAAATTATAAACTTTTAGCCTACAATGGTACACGTAAACATTTTTATTCCCAAAGGGAAGATTGGTGGACTGAAGAAAAACTGAAACATGGCAAACATCAAATTCTGCAGTTCAGTGTCTAGCATCTGGGGCTCATAATGAAATCATTTCAGTTCCTATTGTGGAATATTAGTTGAAGATGTGTTACATTTGTTTATGCTGTGGAATATTTATTTAATAATGCAAAGATGTGGTGCATTTTTTAATGTTGCATTTATATAACTCTGTGAAGCTGTGTTACTATATCTGTCTAAAATACCTGATTGGTCTAATAAAGAGCTGAATGACTAATAGCTAGGCAAGAGAGAGAAATAGGTGGGGTTGGCAGGCAGAAAAAAATAAACGAGGAGAAAAGAAGAGGAGGAGGATGCCAGCGGCCAGCCATTCAGCTACAGAGCCACAATGGAGTAAGAAGGTAAGAAAGACATATAAGATAGATAAAGGTAAACACCCAGAGGCACGGGTAGAAAGGATAACCTAAATTAAGAAAAGCTGACTAAAAATTAGTCAAGCTAAACCTGGGCATTCAGAAGTAAGAATAAATCTCCATGTATTTATTTGGGAGCTGGGTGTTGGGCCTCCAAAGAGCAAAGAGTTAAAGAAAAACCAACTACATTTTGGCAAACAACGTGGGGTTGGAATATCCACTGAGAGCCTGAGAAAGTTGAAAACAAACGAACCCAACATAGTTCCTTTAAGAGTTTCTCCTTTACAGCAGCAGTCTAAGTTAAGAAGAAAAAGTTAAGTTAAAAAATAGCTGCTGGTTGATTGCAGTTCCTGGTTAAACAAACCTCTAACCTTTAGAGCTGGCCTGCAGGCTTAGGCTTGGCTTGCATTACCCAAGAACTGGGGACAGAGCTAGCCACTAACACCTCAGTGGAAGTTCCAGACATGTAGCTGAAAGGCTCATGTGGTCAAAAAAAGGCTAAAAGATACACAGTAAAGATAAACCTCTAAATAGATTACAGTGTTTTAACAATGTACATAAGTTTAAGACAAAAAAGGGTATAGTCATACAAAAATAGTTTAAAAATAATAAAGTCTTTTAAAAAACAACACAGTAATATAAAAGAAAAAAAGCCATTCAAAGATGGAAAATATCAGGGAGTCAGTAGGCTATATAGTATTATGTTGGTTTTGAATCTTTTCGTTGCTTATCAGCAAAACAATAGGTGCTAGAAGACATGGGATTGAAAGGAGGACTGATAAAACAAACCAGCCTAGATATTTTAAGTATGCCTTAACTTTAAAATGGAACTCAAAAAAATGTATTGCTTTGGAGAACAGATTTTGCTTTTATTTCCACAGGAAATAAGAGTGTATACTTGATGTGGGATTCTCCTCTGTATGCTGTGAATATCATTGGTTAATAAGGAAACTGTCTTAGGTCTGTGATAGGGCAGAACAGAGCTAGGCAGGAAAAACTAAACTGAATGCTGGGAGAAGGAAGGAGTGATTTAGAGAGAAGCCATAGAGCTGCCACCAGAGACAGCTCTCTGAAACTTTGCCAGTAGACAACGAGCCTTGTGGTAAAATATAAAATAATGGAGATGGGTTAATTCTAAATGTAAGAGCTAGCTAGAAATAAGTAATTGGTCAAACAGTGATTTGATTAATACAGTTTCTGTGTGGTTATTTTGGGAGTCTGGGCAGCCAGGGAATGAACAAGTGATCTCCTTACTACAAATTGGTGCACCAACATGGGTGACTAAATCTATATAAAAGCTAAGTAAGCTTGGAAAGTAATTCTAGACACTTAAAAACAAAGTTTAGTAGTACTTTTTTTCCCCAGATGGGCTCTGCTTGCTGGTGGTATACTGCAGCTCCTTTGAGAGAGGTCTTACTGATTCAGTGGTAGCAGAAAAAAAGCCTCATGGTTTTAAAAGCAGCAGCTTTCTGGTTCACCAGTACAAATGGCTCTGACTCTTTCAGTGGGTCCAGCTATGGAGCATTTAAATGAGTTCTGTGAGCAGAGTGCTACAACTTGCTTATTGGCAACTTAGACCTGCTGTGTGCCTAAAAATGGGGCAATGTTCACAGCTCTTGGAGGCAGCAAACATGCCTCTGCCATGTTGGACTGGGCAGAACAAGCAGGCAGGCTGTATTTGCCTTAGCAATGCTGCCTCTTAGCTTTTTAAAAAGCACTTAGTGTTTTAAGAAGCTGTCCTAGTCAGAAAAGGATTACAGATATACAGTAAAGACAAATTCAGATGGAAAAGATCTCTCAATGGGTCACAGTGTTGGATAAATGTACATAGGCTTGGGAGAGAAAAGAAAATGAGTATAGAGAGTTACAAAAAGTAAATAGTTTATAAAAAATATAAAACAAAGTCTTATAAAAGACAGAATACAGACAGTCATAGATTAAAAGAAGTAAAAAAGAATAAGCCATGTAAAGATGGAATATACGCAGAGAGTCTGGATTACGTATATTATTGTGTTTTCTTTGAATTTTTTGACTTTCAAGGAGCTAAGTAACCAACATATATACTTTAAAGGTATTTTGACTTCAGAATTTGGGTCTAAGAATATGTTGCTTTGGAAAAGAGATTCTTATTTTGTTTCCATAGAAGATGATAGCCTGTGGAATCCCTCTAGACTAATGTGGTTTGATGAATAAAGATTCCCCCAAAAGTTACTGTAAACACCCCTAAAATTACTTCACCAAACAAAAAGCAGGAAGCAGTTTGGAGAGAACTATGCCAAAATTAACTAAATTGTTGTTTATAAATGTTTGTTTACATTTAAAGGGGGATATGCTATAGAGATTTACATTATTATAGATTTTGGTGTAAGATCAATTTTGTTATACTGTGTATATGTATTTCTGATTGTGATAATTTCAGGGCTGAGCAGTCAGGAACAAACAAACAACCTTCCTCCAACATGGAACTGTCTTTGAAATTTCCTGCTTCATGGAAAAGTCTGCCAGAGACTCTGGGCCTATAGGCTGAAGATGGATGCCCTAACAGTACAGAAGAAATGTGGGTGATTGTCCAGTTAGCAAGATGTCTCTGTCAATTCTAGTGTTCTAGAAGTTTCTTATAATGCACTTCCTGTGTACTTGGGTAATATTATATCCTTCTGGAGTCTTTGATGGAATTGAAGAATAGTTATAATTATAGTTTTCCTTAGTTATGTTAAAAGATAAAGTATATATATATATATATATATATATAGTAACTAATTCTTGCTTGATACCTCTTTTGTTATATGTAATTTTACTATGTTAAAGTTAAAACCTCTCTTTTATCTAAACAGAAAAGGAGGGGTGATGTGGGATTCCCATCAGTATGTTGTGAATACCATTGATTAATAAAGAAACTGTCTTAGGCCTGTGATAGGGTAAAACAGAGCAAAGCAGGAAAAACTAAACTGAATGTTGGCAGAAGGAAGGTGGAGTATAGACAGAAGTCATGGAGCTACCACCAGACATGCTGAAACATTGCCAGTAAGCCACTAGCCTTGTGGTAAAATATAAAATAATGGAGATGGGTTAATTCTAGATGTAAGAGTTAGGAGTAATTGTGGAGGGCCGGACCACATTCTCCATTGCTTCTAGGAACAAAGGTAGAGATTGACCTCTGTGACCCCAAGGTGTGGCGGTACACGCCTTTAGTCCTGATGCCTGGGCGGCAGAGGCAGATTGACCTCTGTGACCTCAAGGCGTGGTAGTATACACCTTTGGTCCCAATGCCTGGGAAGCAGAGACAGGCAGATCTCTGTGAGTTCAAGGTGATGTAGCACACGCCTTTAATCCCAGCGCACGTGCTTGGTAACTCTCTACCGCTGCGTCCCTGCCTACTCCCGAGGCATCATCTGGAATAATGGGCAGTGGACCAATCCAAGAGTGACACGTCAGAAGCGAGGACTGTTTCCTTTATAAGGGCTGGGTTCCCCTCATTCTGGGTCTCCGCCATGTAAGCTTATGCTCTCCCTCTCAAGACGCATAAAGCTTTACTGCAGAAGAATCCTAAGTGTCCCGCGTCGTTCTTGCGGGCGAGACGGTAGCGCGGTACAAGTAATACACTTAAGTAATTGGCCAAACAGTGACTTAATTAATACAGTTTCTGTGTGGTTATTTCAGGAGTCTGGGCAGCCAGGAAATGAAAAAGCAGCCTCCCTACTACAGTGGATACATTCCAGATTAATATAGATCTGGTTTGATTGGAGGAGAGCTCCTGAATTTTGACAAGTGAATATATCAACAAAGGTTACCACTGGTCTTTCCAGGTTTGGGCCATTATCTTAGTTTTCTCAGGGATTCTTAAAGATACCTGCGTCCACAGACAGCGGGAAGCAGTCTAGAGATGATACACATATTTCTAAGAAGTGATATGTTAGCTTGTTGGTTATTTGATGGGTTATGAATATTTGTTATCATCTATGGGAATATGGGAATATAGAACAAAAAAACAACTCTTAATCTCAAATACTTGTGTTGGAGTATATTTTTTATATTGATGCAAATTTTAAGTTATTTTTGTTATATTGTATGTATGTTTCTCATCTTGTTTGGGGTACTATGCTTGTGCAGCTCATTTAAAAATGTAATGTATAATTAAAAATGAGCTTAGTAGTTAACCTATAATAATTAAACTTGTGGTCACTTTGGGTGTGTTTTCAAGGTTAAATAGGTATATTTTGGACAACTGAGTGGTCTTCAATGAACATAAAAGAAACTCAATAGGGACTTTGCTTTCAATGTGGCAAAGACACAGGAAAAAGACTGTTGAACTTTGCCAAGACATGGTAGGACAATCCTTCAAGATTCCTGCTTCTCTGACAAGTTGGCTAGATATTCTGAACCTGTAGGCCAAAGTTGGATGCCCCAATGTTGCAGAGGAACTTTTGGTAACTGTCCAAAAGTTACCAGGTGTCTCTGTTCTTAGATAATATTACATCTTTCTGGGGTCTTTAATGGAGATAAAGACTAAATTGTTAGAGTTATTTTTTTGCTTAGTTATGATAGAAAGTAAATTAGATATAAAACTTTGGATTCACTGACATAAGATAGATAATGGAGTATTGTCTCTGAATTTGCTAAATGCAAATGGACTGAATATTGTAAATGCAGTTCTTACTTGATAGCTGCTTTTGTTGTATGTGGCTTTACTATGTTAAAGTTAAAACTTCCATTTTTATTTAGACAAAAGGGAGAAATGTTGTGGTCTGTTATTTGAAGATGTGAATATTAGTGAAGAATAAAAAACAGCCAGCAACAGTTCCACGAGGCTTGGGTAGCTTCATCATTCCAATTCTTCCCCCTGAAACATATGTAACTACTCTCTTGGGCCAGTCCCATTCTGATCATGCAGTCTCTCTTGGCAGACTGCCCATAGTCCTAGTATCTAAGCCTTGGGGGGGGGGATCTCCACTGTTAATTAAGCTTCATTTTGCTAGCTTAATGCAATAGCCTATCAGGGACTTCTGGAAGGAACTCTGACTGTGGTACTCATTGACTGCTCTTAATGTCCTTCTGAACCTTAACATAAGCCTTCATGATCCCCATCACTCACTCTTGCATCTGTCATGTCTATGAAACCAATAACATGTGGGAGATACTTCCAAGTTCTGCTGCCAGTTCCAGATGCAGCCTGGGAGACAAACCTGCCTTCTGAGTTGACTCTTGGAAAACCCTTCCCTAGATGGCTATTTTGGAACAGGGAATGCCTTCAGGAGCAGTCTCAGGTTAGGCTTTCATATTTCAAACAAAACTGAATTTTCACACGGTGGACCTTCCTGCACTTACAGAACCTTGCAATTACCCCAATGAACTCTCTAACACCAATCATCAAAAAGCATGTTTTACAGACTTATGTACAGGCTACCCCTATGGAAACATTTCCTCAGTTAAGATTTCTTTTTTTTTCCTGATAACTCTAGTTTATGCCATGCCCACATAAAAACTAGGCAGCACACTGACAAAGCAACTTAAAAGAGGAAGGGTGTATTTTAATTTACGGCTTAGCATGGTGGAGAAAGCATGACTGCAGGGGAATGAAAGAGTTGATTCCATTTTATCTGTAGTCAGGAAGCAGAGAGAAAGATAAATGCTACTGCTCAGTTCATTTTCTCCTTTTTATTTAGTCTGGCAAAGACCACAGAATGGTACCCCACCCCTAGAGAGGATGAATAGCCCCACCTATATTAATTTAATAAAGAGGTTCTAATCATAGACATATCCATTGGCATTTGACTCCTAGGAGATTCTGAAGACTGACAAATTGACAATCAATATTCATCATTATAATTTCAATTTGTTGTTATTAGTTTTAGTCAACTAATAGGTTTAACTGTAGAGTGATAGCCAAATGGGTCTGGTCATATTGTTTGGAAAATGGCCAACTGTTGTATTCTGGGTGAGAAATACTTACTATAGTTTGATGTGTTTTAAGGTTGCTCACCACTTGGTAGACATTTGGTACATGGAGCCTTGCTGAAGGAAGTCCTTCACTGGGGGTGGGCTGTGTGGGTTTATAACCTCACCTGCTTAGGATCTCTGCTTCCTGTGTGGAATTGAGATGTAATCTATCAGCTTCCTTCTCCTGCTGCTTTGTCTCCACACCTTTGTAGACATTGAGCCCTTTGGAACTGCAAACTGAAATAAACTTCCTTACATTGCTTCTGGTCATGGCAATTGATCACAGTAACAGAAAAATAATTAGGATATCAACTTTCATTGTTTTAATACAAGTTTTTCTAGAAAAATTTCCAGGAGTCTTCTGCTGGAGGTAGTGTTGTTGGGGTGGTATCATGATGGCAAAGACTTTCATTGTTTGGATTCTGACAAAATTTCTTCAGAGGAGGGGGTTATCTGTGCATAGGATTACTAAGAAGATCTTAGAAGTTAGCCTTTATTCTCAAACTTTTTGTGAAGACAAACTTCTTGCTTTCATATGTAATGGAGGCTGTCAAGAATATCATTAGGAGTTCAATGCCAGTCTGAGCTATCTAGTAAATTCCAGGCCAGCCTGAACTACAGTGTCTAAGTCTGTGCCGAAACCTCATTTTTTCCATCCCCAAATCCTGTTACTTTTCTTTCAATGCTAGTTTTCTTCCCTTCCTTTCTTAGTTCTGCAGTATAAATTAGCCAAAATCATCCAAATAAGGAAAATGATGCAGATTCCTCTTAATCATGATGGCACCAGTCCCATTGACTTCATTGCTAAAAGAGAGTTTGTGACCAGTAACTTATTGTAATTGTTTTCCCTGCTACTTTAACCCAAGGCATGAACTATATGCTATACTTGGCAATTAAGGAGGACAGTCTGGCTTAGGGTTTTGACAGTCTTCATGTTTAAACAGGAATCCTTCAAATCCAGATGACTCCTTGATGCTTTTCTCTTCTTTCTTTCCTCCTTATGCACAAACCCCTATAAGTACAGTGGGTCAAAGTCCTAGAGCTCTGTCACTTGGTATTTATTCTATATCTTCCTTCATGTGTGCTCACTCTGATTTCTTAATTTTTCCATTTTCTTAACATGTTTCAAAAAAGTTAATATCTAATAAATATATCATTGTCCTTTCTTTTCTACTCACCCCATGTGACTTTACTACTTTACAGTAATTTTAACTTGATTTGTGGAAGAGACAGAAAAAAAATCCATGGCAATGTTTCAGGAGACATAAAAAATAAGATTCAGCCATTGTCCTTGTTGAGAAGAGTAAATATGGTAAGATAAAACTGAAGAAAAACAAAACAGTGAATTTGTTGTGTTAGTTTGGTGTGAATGTCACCTGAGTTTATTATCTAAGAATGAGAATGACATAGTTCTGTGTTAAAGCAGATGCTACACTGCTGTGGATGGTTTGGGGGGGGGATAATGAAATTACCACCAGTTGAGCTTTGATTCTGATGGTAAGTTCTTTCTTAGTGGGTAGATCCTGGGTTCCATCACAATAGAATCATCCAGGGGAGCAGTTTTAGAAAAAAAAAATATGAGGACCCACCACTAGGTGAAGAGAATCAGTGTTTTCATAATTAACTTCTGTGGTTAGGATTTATACAAATCAAAACAATCCATTTGGAGAAGGGCTGGTAGCACTCCCTTGCAATACCAGCACTAGGGAGCTTGGAGTAGGAGGAGCTTGACTTGAGGCTGGCTTGGGCTATGTAGCAAGATCCTGTTTCAAAAACAAATACACCACATACTTGGTAACAAAACAGACCTCAACAAATACAAAAACAATTTGGAATAACCCAATGTACCTTATCAGATCACCATGCTTTAAAACTAGAAATGAACAGCAATACTAATTCCAGAAAACCCACAAAAATAAGGAAATTAAACAATGCTCACTTGAATCATCAATGGGTCAAGAAAGAAATAAAGGGGGAATTAAAGACTTCCTAAAATTCAATGAAAATGACCACACAACATACCCAAATTTATGTGACACAATAAAAGCAGTGTTAAGAGGCAAGTTCATAGCACTAAATGCCTCCATAAAAAAATCTGGAAAAAATCCCACACTAGTGAATTAACAGAACATTTGAAAACTTTAGAACAAAAAGAAACAAACTTACCTAAAAGAACTAGATGGCAGGAAATAATAAAATTGAGAGCTGGAATCAAAATAGAAACAAAGAAAACAATACAAAGAATCAATGAGACAACGAGTTAGTTCTTCTAAAATACCAACAAAATAGACAAACCTTTATCCAAACTAACCAAAAGGCAGAGGGAGAATATCCAAATTAACAAAATCAGAAATGAAAAGGGGGACATAACAACAGACATGGAGGAAATGCAGAGGATCATCAGGTCATATGTTGAAAACCTGTATTCCACAAAATTGGAAAACTTAAAGGAAATGGACAACTTTCTGGATAAATATCACTTATCAAAGTTAAATCAAGACCAGATAAGCAAGTTAAACAGACCTATACCTGCTGAAGAAATAGAAACAGTCATCAAAATTCTCCCAACCAAAAATAGCCCAGGACTAGATAGTTTCAGCTCAGAATTCCACAAGACTTTCAAAGAAGAACTAATACCAATACTTCTCAAATTATTCCATACAATACAAACAGAACATTGCCAAACTCTTTTTATGAGGCTGCAATTACCCTGATACCCAAACCACAGGAAGACAATACTAAGAAAGAGAATTACAGACCAATCTCACTTATGAACATTGATGCAAAAATACTAAATAAAATACTAGCAAATCGAATCCAAGAACACATCAGAACCATCATCCACCATGATCAAATTGGCTTCATCCCACAGACACAGGGATGGTTCAACATATGAAAATCTGTCAATGTAATCCACCATATAAACAAGCTGAAAAACAAAAACCACATGATCAGCTCATTAGATGCCATAAAAGCATTTGACAAAATACAACATCCCATCGTGATAAAGGTCTTGGAGAGAGCAGGGATACAAGGAACATACCTAAACATAATTAAGGCAATATACAGCAAGCCAACAGCCAAATCGAAATAAATGGAGAGAAACTCCCAGCGATTCCACTGAAATCAGGAACAAGACAAGGTTGTCCACTCTCTCCATATCTATTCAATATATTTCTTGAGGTGCTAGCTAGAGCAATAAGACACCAAAGGGAGATCAAGGGGATACAAATTGGAAAAGAAGTCCAACTGTCACTGTTTGCTGATGATATGATAGTTTACATAAGTGATTCCAAAAATTCTACCAAGAAAGTTCTCCAATGCATAAACACTTTCAGCAATGTAGCAGGATATAAGATTAGCTCAAAAAAAAATCAGTAGCCCTCCTGTACATAGATGATAAAAGGGCTGGGGAAGAAATCAGAGAATCAACACCCTTCACAATAGCCACAAATTGCATAAAATATCTCGGAGTAACTCTACCCAAACAAGTGGAAGACTTGTATGACAAGAACATTAAATCTTTGAAGAAAGAAATAGAGGAAGTCATCAGAAAGAGCAACAATGTCCCATGCTCTTGAGTAGGCAGAATAAACATAATAAAAATCACAATCTTACCAAAAATGATCTACAGACTTAATGCAATGCCCATCAAAATTCCAGCAAAATTCTTCAAAGACCTTAAAAGAACGGTACTCATCTTCATTTGGAAAAGCAAAAAACCCAGGATAGCCAAAACAATCTTGTGCAATAAAATAACTTCTGGAGGCATCACAATCTCTGACTTCAAACTCCACTATAGAGCTACAGTAATGAAAACAGCCTGGTACTGGCATAAGAACAGATAGGAGGACCAATGGAATCAAATAGAAGACCCGGATGTCAATCCACACATCTTTGAACACCCGATCTTTGATAAAGGAGCAAAAAATATCAAATGAAAAAAGAAAGCATATTTAACAAGTGGTGCTGGCATAACTGGATATCAACATGTACAAGAATGAAAATAGAACCCTTAACTATCATCACGCACAAAACTCAATTCCAAATGGATCAAAGACTTCAACATAAAGCCAGCCACACTGAACCTTATGGAAGAGAAAGTGGGAAGTACAGTTGAGTGCAGTGGCACAGGGAACCACTTCCTAAATATAACCCCAGCAGCACAGACACTGATAGAAACGATTAATAAATGGACCTTCTGAAACTGAAAAGCTTTTGTAAAGCAAAGGACATGGTCAACAAGACAAAACAAAAGCCTACGGAATAGGAAAAGATCTTTGTTAACTCCACATCAGATAGGGGTCTGATCTCCAAAATATACAAAGAACTCAAGAAATTGGACAACAAAAGATCACATAATCCAATAAAAAATGGAGTACAGACATAATCAGAAAACTCTCAACAGAGGAATCTAAAATGGCTGAAAGACACTCAAGGAAATGTTCAACATCCTTAGTCATCAGAGAAATGCAAATCAAAACAACTCTGAGATTCCATCTTACACCTGTAAGAATGGCCAAGATCAAAAACACTGATGGCAGCTTATGCTGGAGAGGTTGTGGGGAAAAGGGAACACTTCTCCATTGCTGGTGGGAATGCAAGCTGGTACAACCCCTTTGGATGTCAGTGTGGCGATTTCTCAGAAAATTAAAAAACAACCTTCCTCAAGACCAAGAAATACCACTTTTGGGTTTATATCCAAAGGATGCTCAACTGTGCCACAAGGACATGTGCTCAACTATGTTCATAGCAGGTTTGTTTGTTATAGCCAGAACCTAGAAACAACCTAAATGCCCCTCGATCGAAGAATGGATAAGAAAAATGTGGTACATTTACACAATGGAGTACTACACCCAGAAAAATATAACAGCAGCTTGAATTTTGCAGGAAAACAGATGGAGCTAGAAAACATTATTTTGAGTGAGGTAACCCAGACACAGAAAGACTATTATCACATGTACTCACTCATAGGTGGTTTTTAAACATAAAGCAAAGAAAGTCAGCCTGCAAACCACAATTCCAGAGAACTTAGACAACAATGAGGACACTCTGAGAGACTTATATATACCTAATCTACATGGGAAGTACAAAAAGACAAGATCTCCTGAGTAAATTGGGAGCATGGGGACGTTGGGGTTGGATTTAAGGGAGGAGGAGAGAGGCAGGGATGGGAGCAGAGAAAAATGTAGAGCTCAACAAATATCAATTAAAAAATAAAAAAGATGAAAAAATACAAGTCATTATACACACTCCTAAGTTATCTCAATAAGTTGGTTAGTAGCATGGTCACTATAATGTATTTGAAGAGCAATTTGTGGCTCATGGGGTTTTTCACATTGGTTTTGAAATTTTAGCTGATGAAGGTTTTTTTTCTTGTTAGTTCTACTTCTCTGGAACTTGAACACTGCTATTTTAAGGTGGCACCTACATTGTACAATGTTTGCAGGTGATTCTTACTAAAATGATCCTAAGACAGTTTTTATTTAACTAAGGAACAATGATTTAGGGAGACTATGTCTCCAGGCAGCTTTTAATGCTGACTTTTAGATTCTTAATATCTAAACATCTGTTCTGCCTGACTAAAAGTTTTCTAAGAGACAAACTTTTAAAAAATTTATTATTATTATGCATGCATGTCTATGCGCATGATGGATATGTAGGTAAGCAGGCAACTTTGGGGAGTTAGTTTTCTCCTTTTAACTTTATGTGGGTTCTGGAGTTCGAACTCAGGTCTCCAGGCTTATATTGAAGGTGTCTTTACCCTAAGGGTCACCGGACCAAGAGTTTATTCTTCCTGTCTAAATGGGTCATAACCAAAGGAAAACTCTGTTTCTGATTATGCTCTGTTTTAATCCTCACTCTATTTTCTCTGAAAACTAAGCCAATAGGAGGAGGTATAAAAGTGGTAGTGTGTAGTGAATATGACCAAAGAATATTATATATATATCAAAATATTAAAATGAAATACATTTATATAATGTATTTATATATACATTTATATATATAATATAAATTATTTTATATGATAATAATTTAAAAGGAAACAATACTGTATGTTTTTGATTTTTACGTTTTCAGAACACTGATTTATTTATTTATTAATTTTTAGACAAGGTCTCACTATGGTGCTCAGTCTGATGTAGTAATTCTACCTCTTCCTTTAGAGCACTGGGGTGACAATTGAGAGCCATGACATTAGATCTATGTAGACGTCAGTGTAGGAACTGTATCTTAATAATATAGCAGCATGATGGTAGGAACTTACGAATGCTCTGACTCATTGCATAAAGAAACTCAGATTGTATCACAATGCTGTGCACCTTGGAGAAGGAAGCAGGACAGCCCACCAGAAAGGAAGGATAAGCGAGGGTAGGAGACCTACTGACTTTATAATTTTACTTCCAATTTGGCCAAGGTAAGGAAATCAGGATTGTCCTATTCTAAGGAGAGAAAGAGAAACATATGTAACAATCTAAAAAGTACAGTTCTCAGTTCAAAATATACCATCGTCTTTTGGTGGCTTCCTGCTGACATCTCCCTGCAGCAATACTGTCCATTATCCACTTTTAGGTAGGGAACAAAGACTTCACTATTTACACCCCACAGATGAAGCTGATTGAGACCTCTCATCTACTATGGGGGGTGATGGTGACTACAGGGAATGAGAGCTGAAGACTCCTTCATAGCTGAATAGTCCTCTGCTCTGGTCTCCTTTTACATTTCCATGTCACAGTGACTAATGGTACCATTTCCTACAAGTTTCTCATTAGTCAATCACGGAGAAAGACTTTATTTCAAGTACTGCTGTACTGTAAGCAAAGCTTATCTTTATTTTAGTGTTTCCCCCTCTCATATCCTTACTAATGGACAGGAGAGTAAGGAAAAGCAGGACAGCCATATATCTAAAAATTAAAGATAAGAGCATTTGTATTCATAAGTCCGAGAATCTTGCTTTACCTTTAGTTTGAGGGGTATAATGGACAATGTTTAGGCGATTATAATGTATACTTTTTATGTCAATTATGTTTGGGAAATGTGAATATACCAAACTTTCTAAACAGAGTAGAAGTGAATACATTTTTATTATGATTTCTATTTTGTTTTCTTTGTTCCTGATCACTCATTTGTGGCAAGAGAATTCTTCTGGAATGTTCTTTGTTCCTCTTTATACTTTTCACCTTCTTTTTACTTTAACAGGAGACCACAGAGCTTGTTCTAACTGACGAAATCTAAGGAGAAGTCACGTGCATCACTTCTTGCCTGAGATAATTATGAGATTATCTTCATCCTCCATTATCTTTTCCTTCCACTTGGGAAAAGTTAGAACGGAGAGGTGGCAGAAGATCTCTAAGATGGCAGAATCATGTTGCCCCATCAGCTTGTGTGATAGAATGAATGTAATTGGTCCCCATAAGCTCATAGGGAGTGGCACCATTAGGAGTTGTGGCTTTGATGGAGTAGGTATGACCTTGTTGGAGGAAGAATGTTACTGTGGGGTTCGGCTTTGAGGTCTGCTATGCTCAAGCTAAACCCAGTGTCACAGTTCACTTCCTGTTAGCTGTAGATCTAAATGTAGAACACTCTGCTCCTTGATGATAATGGACTAAACCTCTGAACTGTAAGCCACCCCAGTTAAATATTTTCCTTTAGAAGAGTCATTGTGATCATGGTGTCTCTTCACAGAGACAGAAATTCTAATTAAAACAGCTTGATTAATGAATCACTGTGGACAAATAAAGTGAAAACTGCCTCATCTACAGGTAATGATGAATGAGAGATCATTGTTATGGTAAACTGGTGCGGGAGTGTTGTCTGTATTCTGTTAATCATGTTTTAAATAAATGCTGATTGGCCAGACAGGAAGTATAGGTAGGTCAACCAGACAGGAAGTAGAGGCAGGGCGATGAGAACAGGAAAATTCTGGGAAGAAGGAAGCTCTTTCCCCAGTCCTGCCCAGATCACTGAAGAAGCAGGATGTGACCTGCCCTGCTAAAAAAGGTACTGAGCCATGTGGCTAACATAGATAAGAATAATGGGCTAATATAAGCTACAAGAGCTAATAAGAAGCCTGAGCTAATGATCCAATCAGTTATAATCTTATGGGGACCTCTATGTGATTTTCTTTGGGATTTGCCAGCTGTGGGAACAGAGCAGGACAGAAACCCCAACTAACAGGCCCTCATGTTACAGAATGGTGCCCGCAGGCCCTCATGTTACAGTAAACTGTGACAATTCAGGATTTATGTGCCATTATAGTAAAGCCTTGCCTAGCCTATCTTTTTTATTATTATTTTTATTTAAAAGTTTTTCATTTTGCATACCAGGCACAGTGCTCTATTCTCCTCCCCACTCTACCTTACCCCTGATCCTGTCTCCCATCCACTCCCCAGAAAGAATAAGACTTCCCATGAAGAGTCAACAAAGTCTGGCATAACAATTTGAGACAGGACCAAGCCTCTCCCTCTCTGTATTGAGACTGAGCAAGGTATCTTAACTGACAAATACTTACTTTGTTTTTATTTTTTCTTGTCAACTTGTGAGAGACTGATTAACACTTGTATTACATTTAAGAATATATGGAACCTTTTCAAAAGAAAAGAATCTTTTGGGTCATTTTATTTAATAGTTTACTACTTTTTAATTCTTTTTATATGTATGGATGCCTTATCTGTATTTATGTCTGAAGACCACATATGTTCCTGGTACCCTAAGAGGCCAGAAGAGAATATCCAGTGCCCTGGAACTAGAGTTACAAATGGTTATGATACATCACATGGGTGCTGGGAATCAAACCTTGGTGCTTTTAATGGTTGAGCAATTTTTCCAACCCCTTTGTTTGACATTTTAAAAGGTAACTGCCTTAGTGACTTTTCTTGTTGCTATGGCAAACTATGTCCCAAGAAGTTTAAGGCAGAAAGGTTTACTCTGATTTACTCTTTGAGGGACTATATTCTATGATTGTGGGGAAGACATGGTGGTCAGATGGTCACAATGCACAGATAGCCAGGAAGCAGAGAGTGATCAATGGTGATACTCAGCTTGCTTTCCTTCCTTTTAGTCAAGTTTGGAAGCTGGAGTGGCTCTTCCCAGCACAGTCAACCTAATCTGCAAAATCCCTGACAGACCTACCCAAAGATTTTCCTCCAAGGTGATTCTAGATCTTACAAAGCTGACAATAAAAATAAACCATTAAAGAATGCACATAGGTGAAATTAAATCTCTGTATGCTTAGATCTTCTATAGAAATGCTTTTGTGTCACAAAATATTTCATGGTTAATAATATTTTTTTTTCTGAAATTAAATTGTGTACATTAGTTGAAGAATACAAGGTAAGCCTAGGTCTGTATTTTATCTGTTTCTTATTTTGAATTCAGTGAGTCTACTGGAGGAAAAGCCTGGTGATGTAATTATGCTGTACAAATGGCTTTTAAAACTTCAGGATCTTTTTTGCTGGATCAGTATAATTGGATCAGTCCCTTAGCTAAATTCTGCCTTGGAGCAATCTTCAAATGCCCATTTCAATGATGGCTGTAATTACTCTATTAGCTGTTACATTGTTGGAGCAAAAGGTAAGTATTACATCATTAGTTAACCCTGCATTGAGTGGGTATCTAATCCCATGATTCATGTGTTGGATAGAGGAAGTGTTCATGGTGCATTTACTGCCATACATACTGATAATCATTTGTAAGTGGTCAGGATCCACTCAGTAAATTTGCTTAGGTTCAGCTTGTCTTTAGTTCCAGAAGTTTCTTCTGAGTGAGGATTGTCCAATATAGTCTGTTATCTTCCTGGTAAAACCGGAGAAACATGCAAACTTCTCGTGTAATTATTGTAGATAATGTAGAATATGTGCATGGAATTGAGTGCTTGATCTGTATTTTCTACAAACTGTGTTTAGCCTTTTGAAATTAGACAATCCTGGCTTATGTCTCAACATAGTCATTCAACACTGGGCAATTGCTTATCTTGCCTAGAGGAGGAGACACAGTTTCTAGAAAGCATTAGAAAAACCAGATTTGTTAAAAGCACAGGTCTTTTCTTCAGGGGAAGAAAATGACTGACATCTGTTCGCCTGGAAGGCTGATATGGATGTTGTCTAACAGCTTGGTGATCTTTTGCCATTTTTGAAATACTTATTTATTTATTTTACACCCTGACTGCAGTTTTCCCTTCCCCCTATCCTCCCAGTTTCTTCCCCTGTCTCCCCGCCATCCCACCCACTATTCAGAAAAGGGCAGGTCTCCCATGGATATCAACCAAATATGGCATATCAAGTTGCAGTAAGACTAAGTGCCTCTCCTTGTATAAGGCTGGACAAGGCAACCTTATATGAGGAATTGGGTCCTCAAAGTGTCAAAGAGAGTCCCACAAGAAGACCAAGCTGCACAACTGGAACAAACGTGCAGAGTGCCTATGTCAGTCCCATGCAGGCTCCCTGGTTGTCTGTTCAGTATGTGTGAGTCCCTATGAGCCAAGGTTAGTTGATTCTGTGGGTTTCTTATAATGTCCTTGGCCCCTCTGGTTTCTACAACCCTTCTTTTCTAGCTTCAGCATGATTCCCCGAGCACCACCTAGTGATTGGCTGTGGGTCTCTGAATCTGTTTCCATCAGTTGCTGGGGGAAGCCACTCTGATGACAATTGGTCTAGGCACCAAACCATGAGTATGGCAGTATATCATCAGGCATCATTAAAGTGACTTTTTGTTTCTGCAGTCATGTTTGGTTCTATCCTAGGTTTCTGGACCACTTCCCCGGGTCCTGGTGCTTCACGCAGTGTCATGGGTGGGCTCACTCTTCAGGCATGGGTCTGTGGCTGGAATAGTCATTGATTGGCGACTCCTACAATCTCTGTGCCACCCTTAACCCCAGTGCATTCTATAGGCAGGATAGATTGTAGGTCGACATTTATGTGGCTGGGTTGATGTCCCAATCTCTTCCCTGGAAGTCTTGTTTGATCAGTTCAGGCTACATCTCCCCTTTTGCTAGGACTCTTAGCTGGGGTCATTCTTGTAGATTCTTGGAGTTTCCCTTGCACAAGGTTTCTATCTTACCCCTTTTCCCATTAGTCTCTTTCAAGACTCTCCCCGTCTGTCCTTCCTTCACCTGATCCAACCTGATCCCTCATGTTCCCATCTCCAGATCATCCACAAAATCTCTTCTGTTTCCCTTTCTCAGCAAGATCCCTGTTTGAGCCCTCCTTGTTACCTGGTTTCTCTGAGTCTGTGGATTGCAGCTTGATTATCATTTACTTAACAGCTAAAATATCCACTTACAAGTGAGTACATACCACATTTGTCTTTTTGGGTCTAGGTTATCTCACTCAGGAAGGTTATTTTCTAGTTCTATCCATTTGCCTTTAGATTTCATGATGTCATTATTTTTTAATAGCTGAGGAATACTGCATTGCACCACATTTTCTTTATCCATTCTTTGGTTGAGGGGCATCTAGATTGTTTCCAGGTTCTGGCTATTACAAATAAAACTGCAATGAACATAGTTGAGCAACTGTCTTTGTATGGTGGAGCATCCTTTGGGTATATGCCCAGGAGTGGTATAGCTGGAGTAACTGGGGGTAGATCAACTCCCAGTTTTCTGAGAAACTGCCATATTGATTTCCAAGTACAAGTTCGCCTTCCAATATTGGGGGAGTGGTCCCCTTGCTCCATATCCTCTCTAGCATGAGCTGTCATTTTTTTTCAAATCTTAGTCATTATGATAGTTGTAAGATGGAGTCTCAGTGTCATTTTGATTTGATTTCCTGATAGTTAATGATTTTGAACATTTCATTATGTGCTTCTTGGTCGTTTGAGATTCTTCTGCTGAGAATTCTCTCTTTAGGTTTGTGTTGAATTTTTAAATTGAATATTTCTTTTTGATGGCCAGTTCTTGAGTTATTTATATAATTTGGAAATCAGCCTTCTGTCATATGCAGGGCTGAAGATGTTTTCCCATTCTATACTCTGCCATTTCGTCCTCTTGATGGTGTCCTTTGCCTTACAGGAGCTTTTCAATTTCATGAGGTCCTTTTTACCATTGTCAATATCAGTGCCTGTGCTGTTCAGGTGGTTCTCTTCTGTGCCTGTGCCTTCAAGGCTGTTTCCCCCGTTCTCTTCTATCAGATTCAGTGTATCTGGATTCATGTTGAGGGCTTTGATTCACTTGGACACAAGTTTTGTGCAGGGTGATAGTTATGAATCTATTTGCCTTCTTCTACATGCAGACTTCCAGTTATGCCAGTACCATTTGCTGTAGATGCTGTCTGGATACAAGAGTAACTAACAAACAATCAAACTCACAAACAAAAAACCACAGCAGCCCTCCTCACAATACACAGTAAACAGGTTGAGAAAGAAATCAGGAAAACAATACCCTTCATAGCATCCACAAAGAATATAAAATATCTTGGAGTAAATCAAACCAAGCAAGTGAAAGATCTGTATGACAAGAATTTCAAATCTTTGAAGAAAGAAAATGGAGAAGAAATCAGAAGACTGAAAGATCTCGCATGCTCATGGATTGATAGAATTAACAGAGTAAAAATGGCCAGTTTACCAAAAGCAGTCTACAGATTCAGTGCAATCCCTATTAAAATCCCAACACGATTATTCATAGACCTTGAAGGAAAAAAAAATTCAACTTCATAAGGAAAAGCAGAAAACCAATCTGTAAAATAAAAGAACTTTCAGAGGTAGCACTATTCTTGATTTCAAGCTCTACTACAGGGTTATAGTTTTAAAAAACTGCATGGTATTGGCATTAAAAACAGACATACGTATCTTTTACTATTATAGGTAGCAACCGTTGCTGGAATCTCCTAAATCCTGAGCATGGTTTAGACCCGAATCCTGAGCTTTGTCATTCATTGATTAGACCCATCCTTATGAAAGAGGTCTTGTGGACTTTGCATTCTCCATCAGTAGAGTAAGTCATCTTTATGCTTATTTCAAATCCTTTCTCCTCAGGTCCTTACCCTGAACACTGTTACTTGTGAATGAGGACCCCTTCCTATAATAACAGGTGCTTAGCTAAAGATGTGTACTTTGCAAAAGAGTTTTTTATGTAGCCACGTCTAAAATTTGGTTAAGATAATTGTTATGTGGACAAGATTTTACGGCAATGAACTGTGTAAGGAAGATAAACCGCTTGGTCAGACCCCAGAAAATTTTGACACAGGACCTGCTAAAGTGGAGTTGACTTGAGTTTTATTCTTCATCTTACTCGGTAGTTTGTTTCCCTGCCAGCAGTGATGCTTGAAGGGACCCCAAATAGCCTAGTCAATGTTTATTCCCCCTAAAGTAGACATACTGATATATAGTAGGCATCTTTCTTATGATTAAATGGAGTAAGCATGTTTAGCACATGGCATATTGATATTCTCAATAAATAGAAGCTATAATCACTACTCCCTAGTCAGTTCAGTTCAGTTTCTCCTGAATAAATATTATATATTGGAGGTAGTGAGCTGCCAATCTAATTTTTCCATTCTGTTTTTGCACTCTCCCATCATATCTTGGCTCCCAAAACTTGCATAAAAGAGAAATACATTTCTAGTACTAACATAAAACAATTGACTTGTCAGGGTAATAATTTCCTGGCTAGTTGTTAGTTTCTGGTGCACTAGTTGAACTTGAATTTATTTGTCAGTGTAAGATTAAAAATTGTTAATGGTAAAGAAAGATGAATTATATAATATTTGAAAATATTAATTAAAATATTTATATCTCTTTGGCATTTCTAGGAGATACATCTCACAAGAAGCCACTGCTTCTCTCACTCTTACACTCTTTCTGCCCTGAGTCTTGGATGCCGGAGTTATCTTTTCTTATTTTCTTTTTCTCTCTTGCATACATGTAGGCAGCCAAAGGCAGGCAAAGGCAACAAGCAACCCTTGTTCCCCAGACCTCAGGCATGCCAGATTTTCTTCCAAATTGCTATGTTCCTGAAACAGGAGTTATCTTTTAGATACATTGGTTTGGACTGGGAACCATACCATCTCTTGCTTTCTGCATTTTATTTGGTTGCTGTGGGAACTTCTTCAGTCAATAGCCTTTCAGATACCTGCCCACTTTTACATGGTCTCTTATACTATAAATGTAGTTGTAATTCTTGTGTTCTCTCTCTCTCTCTCTCTCTCTCTCTCTCTCTCTCTCTCTCTCTCTCTCTCTCCTGCTGGATTCAGTTCCTGTTCCTTGCTCGTGCAGAGGACTTTGATCTGTGAGTCTACCCCTAAATAAAGAACCCTTCATTATACTCAGTTCTGAGTTAGTGTGGTACTACTTTATAGCATTCATAGCATTCATCTACATTCAGTTATGGGTTTTTGTAGTGGTCTCTACCTATTGCAAAGAAGAATTTCTTTGGTGATGAGTTGAGAACCACATACATCTGTGAGTATAAAAATAAATACTTAGAATGTATTTGGGAATCACAATGGTTTAGTGAATTAGTAATTGTAGACTCTCCTCCATGATTCCTACTTCACTCAACATGGCTTCTCTAAACAAAATCTGAAACAATAATGACACCAAAATGGACGTGCGATCATGAAAGCAGGACTCTAGAGGCTCCCCAAGTCCAACAATAACTATGAGCAAGGGGAATGCTGAGAGTGGGAGGAATGGTATTCCCTAGAGAAGAGAGCTTTCACTTGGTTAGCCATTATCAAATGGTCAGCTCTGAGATCATACACACATACAGGTAACAAAATAGGGCTGAGAAGGTTGTATTTATATATTTAGAATATATATGTAAGAAAAATTAAAGAAAAGGGGGCTATGAATTTAGAAGAAGGGTGCATAAGAGGGGTTAGAGAAAGTAAAGGGACCGGGGAAATGATGTAATTATAATTTCAAAAAATAAAGTCATTAAAATATTTTGTAATCTATTGGTTATTTGATTATTATGTATATTATATAGTAATCTATTTATTATTGTTTTTCTTATTGAAGGAAACATATTTATGCTGTATTTTCTTCTTTCTCTTTCTGTGTGGCACTTAGTTATCATTATGGTAATTTACACATGGAACTTTCCAGTCCCAGAGCATTCTGAAAGGCCCTTTTAGGCATAAAAGCTCTGGCTATGAGTCAGTTTGAACAAGGAGACCTTGAGGGTCTCTGCTTCTCCAAGTCTACATTCTAGCTGCTGTTGTGTGTGAATACAGGTGTTTGTGTGTATGTATGTATGCTTGTGCTGTGTGTGCCTGCGTGTTATGTATATGTGTGTGTGCTTGAGTGTGGGTGTATTTGTGTGTATGTTTGTGGGTGTATGTGTTTGTGTGTATGTCTGTGGGTATATGAGTGTGTTTGTTTGTTTGTGTGTGGGTGGGTGTGTGTGTGTGTATTGAATATCTAAATCCAGAAAGGAGAAAGGAAGAGATAATAATCTTTGTATAATGATGCTATGATCAGCTCATGGTTTACAGTTCCAGAGAAGCTACTCTGAACAAGGAAAACACTCTGTTTAGGAATATGAACTTATCAGCTGAATATTTTCTTTTTTTTTTAACCTCAGGTAATTTCAGTTAGGTGAACAATACAGATGCACAGGGGCTAGCTATTTTTATCTTCTAAAAATGCCATTGATGGCTGAAGGACACTGGAAGTTAGTAAGATCTGCACTTCACTGTGAGCTAAGTCTCTTAGATTCCTTTCCTTCAAATGCTTAGGTTGACCCCCTTGTCTCTGAAGATCTCACCTGATTGATGGGAAGAGAGCGAAGGAACTGTCCAGACGTAGGCAGAGGCCTGCATGAAGGCTTGTGATGGGGCAGAGGCTGCAGAGGAAGGGGCAGCATCACTAAAGATACAAAGGGAAGGGGAATGAAAAGCCACAATCATTTTTTATCAACAAAAGACCAAATATCTCTTTTAACACTTAACTGAAATGATCCCTGATCTTGACTGAGATCAAAAGACAAAGTGAGAGAAGTTGGCAGGAAGAAAAGTCTGTGGCTTCTCTGCTTTTGGAACCTCTTATATCTGGCTGTAATCCTCTCTGAGAGGAGATTTTAAGCCAATCGACATCTTAAAACAACTACCTTAACGCACTAGGCATTGTTTTGCCTGATTTTCACTTATCTGTACAGTGTGATAAGGACAGTTGTCTTATATACTGCACAAACTCAAAGGAACATATTTAGCTCCCTAATCTCAGAGCCATTGTTGAATTTTCGGGTAAGAGTCAGGGATATATTCTTTATCCACAGGTGCTCTCCCTGTCTTTATCATCAGGGCTACCTCAAGTACCACTAGAATTAGGTCTTTCTTGTTCATTTCATATATTTGGGGATGTCCCTAACGGTAGTAGTGAGGGGGCTGCTTGCTTGTCCTGGCTGCCCAACTAGCTTAGCCCTGAAATAACCACACAGAAACTGTATTTATTAGATCACTGCTTGGCCCATCAGCTCTGTCTTCTTATTGGCTAACTCTTACATCTTAATTTAACTATCCCTATTAATTTTGTGCATCAATATGAGGTCATGGCCTACCAATAAAGTTTCAGCATGTCTAACTCTGGCAGCAGCTCTGTGGCATCTCTCTGTGACTCTGCCTTCTTCCTCCTAGCATTCAGTTCTGTCTTCTCTGCCTACCTAAGTTCTGCCCTATCAACAGGCCAAGGCAGTTCCTTTATTAACCAATGAAAGCGACACACAGACAGAAGGACCTCCTACACCATCTAACTATTCTGTTGAATAACAGGTAATAAATTGGGATTCCATTTCTTGCCCAGTGTGTGTTCATTAACGGTGGAAAGAATCTGTCTGTCCATCCCAGGCTAGGCTTCTCCAGAGGCCCTTTCCTCTTCTAGATAAGGGGTATTATGGTTCAAAATGTCTTTTAAATATACAAAGATTTCTTTCTTCTCTCTTGAACTTTTTTTCAGACTAATGTCACCAAATCATTAGCCCTTTCCTTTCTGATGATGGCTTTGACAAAACTTAAGGAATTCAGAGTCCCAGCATTTTTAGTCATACGATAGTAGTGGGGCTGGAGAGATGGCTCGGAGGTTAAGAGCACTGGCTGCTATTTCAGTGGTCCTGAGTTCAATTTCCAGCACCCACATGGTGGCTCACAACCATTGATAAAGAAATTTGGTGCCACCTTCTGGCATGTAGCCAGAGCACTGTATATATAATAAATAAATGAGTAAACAAGCAAACAAACAAATAAATCATGTGACATAGTGACTCTTATCTCTTCACATTTTCCACATAAAGAAAGAGACATCTCTTCCTGAGAAGAGGCAAATACGGCTGTGGACACTTTGATCTTCCCCTAACACACTGCAATGCTCTCCAAGCATTACAATTATTTAGCATTTACTGGGATGTTGACACTAGAATACCATATTCAGGATAACCTCTTAGTGGAGCATGACACTTGTGTCCAGGAGAGGTGAGCATGTGAAGTTTCTGTCTCTGTTTGGTCATCCAAGGAGATAAACCCTTTACTGTCTTTTGATGTTTTAGAATTTGGGGTGGATACTCTTCTGCTGTTGATGAATGGGTGAGAGATGCAAACCTTATTAAAGCCAGGTATGCTGGTATGACCTTGTAGTACCAACTGTTCAGGAGGAAGGGGTGAGGGGGTCTCTTGAGCCCGGGAGTTCCAGGCTAGCCTGAGTAATGCAGCAGCAAGATCTTGTTTCAACAAACAAAAGGCCTATAATCTTATTACATCCATAGACCACATAGGTATCTTCGTCCCCTCTTGGGCCATGTGTTTTTTTTTTTGACTAGAGTGATTTCTTTAGACCCGACTCTCCTTATCAATAAGCCCTAAGGATTAGATTGGAAGATGAGGAAACAGCCTGCTAACTTATATTCAAGCTATGCTTTCCTGTCCATTTAACCAGAGAGGATGACTGGGGAGTAGATGGTGATTGATATTTCTTTAGAAGTTCATAAAACGGATACCATGTCATTCTTTATACCGATTACTATAGGTGTGAGTTCAGTTGGTCAGAATGAGGGTAGGGAATGAAATGGAGCTCAAATCACCACTCAGACTCTTCCAACAATGTATGAACTGCAGTTATTATAACTTCATCTCGTCAATGGCACTGGAGTATAACTGGGCCCAGGCAGTTATATGCGAAAGGAATTGTGTGCTATTGTTCTCAGGGAGGAGCAGACGTTGGCAGGTCTATCCCTACCCCTTTCAACTTGAGATTCTGGAAAATATGATTGATTCAAGAGAGGCATAAGGTTAATTGCTGTAGAAATAGCTGTGCCAGAGCTTGCTATGAAAGGGAAAGATTTTTACACTCATTCCCGGAAGTAGGGAATGTCACTGGAAAACCCTAGGTTTAGGAATAGTATAAGACTGAGCCTAAATTTTCCTGGTAATAGAAATTTCATGAAAGAAAGAAAGAGGAAAGGTGATGGCACTGTGGAGAAAGTGTTGTATCTTCTCAGGAGAGTTCTTCATTTCTTTTAGTATTTTCATTGACTATTTTACTTAGCAATTATACATTCATGTAATATTTGGATCCATTCCACTTTCATATCATACCCCCCAACAATTTATGTCCATTTTAATTATTTATCCAATTTTACTTACTTATTTCTCAATGTGCTTTGCTTAATATTCCCATTGCATCATAGATGCTGAGGGGAAAACGTTAAAGTGGACCTACAATAGGAAGAGGAGCACATGGTGACAGGTGCCCACTGGAATCATTTGTGGCTCACCATATTTACTTGGACATAGATGGAAAAGAGGATTTGAGAGACAAATCGGCCTTCCCTAACTCCGAACTCAAAACTGCAAAAACAAGAGGCAGTTGCTGGGGCAAAGTCCCAGAAATATACAGCTTGTGGTCTTCTTATGTGTTGTCCTTCTATTGGCGTTCATGTGGTCCCTTGCTAATCTGTGACAGCTGCCTTCACTGAGCAGAGAGCCATCATGAATGTCACGTGACTGGAAAGTATGTGGTCCACCAGGAGTAAATGTCAAGCTTCCTGTGAACGCCAGGGAGTGCGGCTCATGGGAGAGACATATGTATTTAAGATTTGCAAGTCTATACAATCTGAAATGAATGTCCGGGAAGAACAGTATGACATGGCTGGTGAGTTTAAATCAGGGCTATTATTTTTTATTAAATATTAATGCTACGCATTCCTGCAGGGTGCAGAGAGCAGATGTTAGACCTGACATCCTGTCGTTTTTATCAATGTCTGGATTTCCAATGTCTATTAAATCTGATAGTATAGAACACAGGAAGGGATAATTAATCCTTAATTTCCATGGTTATCTGCTGACATTGGGCCCTAGAGAATCTGTAACTCTCTTTTGAATATCTGTTTAGAGGCAGAGATAAGCTGAGATGGTCTAGTCTCCCGGCAAATTGTTCCACGGGGCCTCTGGCTGGACAGCAGCTCATTCTGAATGCACATTTTTTTTTCTTATTAGTTTTAAGAAAATAAGTAAACTTCAAATAAGGTTTGCTTTAACAGCAAAGACCTCCACTGAGGATTCTGGTTTTTATTTCTACCTTACATCCCTAAGTCATTTCTATTAACATCGCCTTAGATTTAAAACGTAAATAACGAATTAATAACCAACTAACTAATGAATTAACTGCCATTCAATAGTCAAATCTATGCTGAGAAACTGTCCATGTAGAATCTGTGCAGGTGGTAGATCCTATCTTGAACAATTTCACAGTGACATAAAATGTGGCTTATGGTGATTTAGTACCCAGAAATATTTGCTAAGTACAAAGCCCTGGAAAGAACAATTTGAAAATCATTCTTGGTCAGGTGCAGCTTATAGTGGGCCTATTCATAGGAAAAATATGTCCAAGGCCCCTTCCTCACAAAATTGCATTATTTACATAAAAAAACCAGACACACATTTACCATGTAATAACCTGTTGTCTTATGATTATTTAAATGCTTCTGGCCGACATGCTGCAATTTCAGTTATGTCCTTAAGGGAAGGTGGCCCGTGGAAAGTGAGAGAAAGGAGATGTCTTGTTCTCAGGCCTGAACACGAAATCCTTCCTGTAATTGTTTTTCTAGGAAATGAGGCAAAATTGTGCTCATGGAAACCTCCTGGGTGCTACAGGCGATGGCTCAGCTTAGTGGTTTCGAGTACTTGCTGCTCTTCCATAGAGCTGGAGTTCAGTTCTCAGCACCCACATTGAATGGCTCCCAACTGGCTATAAGTCCAGCTTCAGGGAACAGATACCCTCTTCTGACCTCTGTAAGTGCACACCCCCTTTATCCCCTTGTGTGTGCGGGTGCATGCATACACACACACACACACACACACACACACACACACAGAGGCAGAAATAATGAAACAAATCTTAAAAATCCACTCAACAAAAATCAAAAGCTGCTGGTGTACTGAAATGAATGGAGGGTTATCCTGCCCACTTGAGAAAGGACAAAACAGGCTACCATCAGTACCCATGAGGCTTAGTTTCTGCTCTTAACCTAGGAAATTTGCTCATTGACTCAGGGAATGAAGTAGGGCTCTCAAGTTTTTAATGAAATTTTAACCTGTAGAAGGAAGTAGCTCTGTTTGTTTGTTTTTGAGTCCAGGTCTCCTGTAACCAAGGCTATCCTTGAACTTGCTATATAGCCAAGCATGACCTTGATTTTTTGATCCCCTGGCCTTCATTTCTCAAGTGCTAGAATAACAGGCACATGTAACCATGTCAGGTTGAAAGCCGCTTTTTGAAGGTAATTTCTAGGACGTGGTGTGGCAGAGGAATGAATCCCCCTCTGGCAAGAGATCTGAGTTGAGAAGAGACAGTATGGGGGACCTTGAATGAGACTCTCTGCAACATGTTATAGGACATATTCTGGAAGCAGGGTCAGAGACTCGGCCACGGTATAATTCAAAGGATACAGAGACCGTGTGGTACCCAAAAGTCTTACCATGTGATCTGGTCAGCAAAGGTTAACATGATCACTGATGGAACCTTGTTTAAAATAAGTGTTTCCTTGAATAGTGTACCAGTGAAGCTGCTGCACACACAGGGTAGATTAGTGGGCAACTGTACATTTAAGAAGCCACAACAAGGATAAAAGGAGGATCTGACTGCTTGTGACATCTGCCACCCCATGGATTGCCAGGGTGGATCTGGATGACCTGGTTGAGTATGCAGGTGTCCCCTTCCTCCTTCACTGTTCTGCGTGTGTCCTCCTAAAGCTGCAAAGCTCAGTAGAAGAGGACATCCTTCCCTAAGTAAAGAAAGGCAAGAGGATGGGTCAAAAGTAGCTGTGTTGCCCTGCTAGAGTCCCCAAAGAGTCTCTCAAGAGGTCTAGACAAGTCTTTTGTAGCAATAGAATATACAACTGGTAATTCCTTAAGGCCATAAAGAGGGTAGGAGAAGCCTAGGAATAGATTTTCTTTCTGTGGTTGCCAAATCTAGGTTGGAACCTCAGTTGGAAAGCCCAAGTCACCAAGTAGCTGCAGAATAGCCAGCTGAGGAGCTAAGAACCACTGGAAACACATTTAACTCTCGTTACACTGCCATTCAACACATAGGCTAGTGTCCCTACATAAAATGTCTCTAAGAGGACCAACCCTAAGCATCTGATCTTCTTAGGCCTGTCCTCTAGTTAACAGACAAAGGGGCCCAACCCCAGACTCTGAAGTTATATCGAGAAACTGTAAGACAGGAAGATACAGCTCCTACCGATTCTCTGTCTATCATCGGGATCCCTAGCCTCAGCTTCTCTGCTGAGTTTCCGTCAACAGACTGAGGAGGCATAAACATGGCTGGGTGGAAACTTAGGAGATGTTTACGGCCATGGAACCAAAACACAGGAGGAGACAGGTGGGCGAAATTTGCCTAGGTTGCCTCCATGCGAATAAATCACGAGGTCTAGTTCATTTAGTGGGGGAAATGGAGCCTTCCTGAAACGAACCTCTTCCGTTCCCCCTCCCCAGATTTTTTAATGTGCCTTTTTCATGGGTTTTGCTTTCAAATCTGCGTGAATTATTTTTCTTCTATTAAATATTAATGTGCCTCTCTCGGTAAAGGAAGGGGGCAAATTAGGTCTGGTACACGTCTTCCCGACACTATTTACAGCTGCTGGGGGACTGAAGGAAATGCCAGCTCCCAACACATTATTAAATCAGGCCTGCGCGGAGCCCAGATGTTACCCTGATCCAGGCTGAAATGCAGGCTGCAAAACAAACAGGGGTGTGTACCAGGTCTGCTCCAGCAGGCTTTGTCTTCCGCATCCTTGTCCTACCTTTCCCACTCTGCCCACCTTTCCCACCCAGCGTGTCCACCTAGCCCTGGGGAAAACTGCCCTCAGCTGGCACAGCTCACTGCTCCAGAACAGTAGTTGCATGAAAGGGGATTTATTTTTTTTAAGCCTGTTATTTTTTTTCCCCCAATGACTCTTTCTACTTGATTAGCTCAGGATCAATATGTCTGTGGGCAGAATGTGATGGAGAGAATGATTTATCAGTCTCAGAGGGAGGCTGGCCTTTGTTCCATGTGGTTCTCCTCTCCCTAGTGTGCACACACGCGCGCGTGCACACACACACACACACACACACACAGAGAGAGAGAGAGAGAGAGAGAGAGAGAGAGAGAGAGAGAGAGAACACTCTTGCTTTGCAATTCTTTTTTTATTATTTTCTCATTTAAATTTTATTGACTTCACGGTCTAGATGAATATGGTCTCCTTTTCAGAAGCATATTCTTTCATTCCTAAATCATAACTCTGAATGAACTCTAATGTTTCTGAAGAAAGTTATTCTTCATGGAGTGAGTTCAGGCAATAAGCCCTCCAGGCCTTTCTGTCTAAGGAACATGGAGGCACAGAACGAGCACTGGCTTGTGCAATTTCCGAACAGTGACACTCTGGCTTAGAGAAAACGATTTAGCCTGTGCAGGTGGTTGTATCAATAGTATGACCATCATCATTATGATGTCATCCTTTCCAACATTAATACTTTTACCATCATCTTTCCAAATAAAAAATTAAGAAGCAGCCAGGTAAGTAGTAACGGTTGGAATGAGTCTGAGACACCCCCCCTCCTTTCAACTGGCTTCCGAGCAGTTTTGATGATATTCCTCTGACCATCACAATTTGAGAAGTGAGGTCTTTGTGACTCGAAATGACATAATCTCTGGGAAAGTGTCATGCAAGCTGAGAGATCAGATCACAGATAAATCTTAGTTTTTCTTTGTTTCCTTCCCAGAGAAGACTCTGATCTTTATCCCCGTTTTCAATTCTGCAGCAGCTCCTATTGGAGTTGCCGTGGGAAGGCATAGTCACCCAGCCACTTAGGATCCCTTCCTCCCTGGCTAAGCCACTGTCTTCATCCATTACATCGCCATTACTGAACACCACAGATCAGTGGCGCGAAGTGAACAGAAGCTACTTTTCATGACTTTAGGTGTTCAAGGTCAAGATGCCAGCAGAGTTGGAACCCTGCAGAGGGCCTAGACAGGGGACTCTTTGCTGTTATCTCAGGAGGTAGACGGGACAACTGAACTCCGTAAGATCGCTTTTGATGTGATGCTTTTCGCTAGCAAAGTTCCATGGCTTTATTTTCATACATATTGTCTTAGGTAGTGTTTCTATTGCTGTGATAAGGACCATAGCCAAAAGCAACTTTGGGGAGGAAAGGGTTTGTTTCAGCTTTTAACTCTCAGGCTATTCCCCATCACCGAGAGAAGTCAGGACGAACCTCTAAGCAGCAACTGAAGTAGAGGCCATGAAATGCTGCATACTGACTTGTTCTGCTTGCTTTCCTTCACAATTCAGAATCAACTGTCCAGGATGGCGCCTTTCACCGGGAGCTGAGATCTCCCATGTCAACCATCAACCAAGACAATGTCTTACAGACTGACCTACAGGTCATGTTTTGAATGTTTTTCTTAAGACTGCTTCTTCCTAGCTATGCCTTGGTTTGTATCAAGATGGCAAAAGCCAAGCAGTATGTGTCCTAAGCAGTATGTGAGCCCACATGCATTCATATAAGTGTACACCTACACACATGCACACACGTATATGATTATATTTATTCTTACTCACCTACATGCTGTTTTCCCTATCTCCCACTATCTTTTCATCTCCAAAATAGTTCCTTTCATGCCATAAATTTTATTTTTCGCTGTTGTTCCTCATCCTCCTTTCTGACCTCTTTCTTCCCTCTCATAGTCCCCTTTCTTTTCTGATCCTGCATATATATGCCATATAAAGACCACACACACACACACACACACACACACACACAATCCTTATATATTTAAAATCTACATTCTGCTTATGAGATGAAATGTAATAATTGTATCTGGCTTATTTTTTGCTTAACACAATGGTTTATAGTTTATCCATTTTTCTGAAGATGGTAAATTTTTATTTTATCCTTACAGCGAAATAAAATTTCGTTGTGTATAACTAGTGTATTTTCATTGTCTATTCATTTGTTGATGGACTTGTAAGCTGGTTTTATGGCTCTTGATTGCAACTAGTGGAACAGTAGAGACAGACACACAAGTTTCTCTCTGGTTCTGATGTAGAACCTTGACACATCCTCAGGAGTGATATATCTGACCCATATGGTAGCTTTATTTCGTTTCGGGGCATCTCAATCCTGATTTCCATAGTGGCTGTACAATTTACTTTCCCACCTAAGGTGTATGAGGGTCATGCTTCACCCATATGCAGGCCGGTTTGTCTTGTCTTCTTGATGATAGACACTCTGCCTAGGGTGAGGTGGAATCTCCATAAAGTTTTAATTGGTGTTTTCCTAATAGTTTAGGATGTTGAAAATTTGCATTTCTTCATTTGATAGCAGCTGCTCCATTTATTAGCCTGTCTATTAATTTGATGACTTTGCCTGTCAACATATAATTTTGGAGTTATTTCTAGATTCTAGATATTGATCTCCTATTGATGTATAGTTGCTGAGGAGTTTCTGCCATGCTATAGGCTGTTTTTAATCTGCCGACTGCTTCCTTTGAGAATAAAGCTTTTCAATTTCATGTGGTTCTGTTTGTCGAGTTTTGCCATTATTTACAGTGCTATTGGAGTCCTTTGCATATGCCTGTAGTGATCCCATTATGACGGCCTCAATTGAATCACCCAGTCATCTCACCTCACAATGCTATCGCCTCAGCAATTAGGGTTTCAGCATAGGAACTGGGGGTAGAATAGAACACTCAGACCATAACAGCTGCCATATTATTTCTTTTTTTTTTTGTAAAGCTTAGACTTTGTAAAGTTTAGGGGTAATCTCAATGTTCTCCTGTTTCTATGCGTGTCTCCTTTTACATATTTACAGTGCAAATCATTTTTAAAACTTTTATCACTTTCTTGAACTCTTCAGTAATCTCCAGTGGACTAGTCAGTATGGTCCCAACCATCAGTTGCTAAGTTCTTACTCACTTGAGTCTTTCACCTTTTCCTTATGCAAGTGCATAGATCACTCTATAATTTTGTTTGGTTTATCCTTTACAACTTGTCTATTTAAAGTAGTAACCCCTCACTCTCTTGTCTCTTACCCAGATTTATTGGTGTGTGTGTGTGTGTGTGTGTGTGTGTGTGTGTGCGCGCGCGCGTGTGCATGCATGCTATTATTACCTAACTTTCTGCCTGGTATCTAAGTCTTTGTCTATGGTCTATTTTATCTGTGATTTTTTAAAAATAAACTAGAAGTAAGCTCTTTGAGGCAGAAAGTCATCTTTTTATTCTGTTCCTTACTGTCAGCATGTAGAACATAACTGGACATATAATAGATACCTTAGCTCCTTTTCCTGTTGCTGTAATAAATGGCATGGCAAAAGCATCTTCAGAGAGAAAGGATTTGTGTTAGCTTGCAGTTAAAGGTACAGCCCATCATGAAAAAGACGTAAAGGCAGAAGATTCTTGAAGCAGTTGATCACATCACATTCACAATCTACACCAGAGAGATGAAGGCAAAGCTTGTCTCAATACCCTTTCTACTTTCACGCAGTCAGAATCTCCAGCCCAAGCAACGGTCCTGTCCACAACTAAAATAGCTATTCCCACATTTATTAATATACTTAAAATGATCTTCTCACAGGCATGTCCTGAAGTTCATCTCCCAGGTGATTTTGTAAAGCTATTAATTAACTCCAACTGTCATAACAGGTCTTTAGATATTTGCTCAGTTAAAAAATAATGAAATCATTCTCATTTACACAACTGCATTGTACCTTCTGTGTCCAAGACAGTTAAGTACTTCCTAAGAATATGTTCAGGCAACTCTGGATTAGCTCTTGAAATGTTTAGTCCCTGGATAGCTCTTAGTGCAGATCAATTATTTTTCTGTGACTCAAGCAAGTTAATATGACTGATTGAAAATATAGTTTTTGAGAGAGAGTCTTGCTATAGATCCTAGGCGATCTCCAACTATGTAACACTGGGTGACCTCAAACTTGTCATCTTCTTGCCTCAGTTTTTGAGTGCTAGTATTTCAGTCATGGGCCACCACACTCAGCTAAAACTGTAGGTCTTGTCACAAGAAGAGTAGGTGAATGCCTGGATTCCAGGACGGCAGGATTATGAGCCCTGAGATGTAATGGAGATATCTGGGCCCCCATAATCTTTACTTGATTGTGTCTTTGTCAAAATGATCTCTCTCTCTCTCTCTCTCTCTCTCTCTCTCTCTCACACACACACACACACATACATACACACACATACCTGATTAATGAAGAAAAAAACCAGAACTAAATCAGATCCCCGAACTGAACCTAAACACAAACAAAAAAGTAACAGTAATACCATCAAAACCTAAAATAGATCAATGCATTGAGACTGTGTTTCTGCTTGGATATGAACATTTCCTACAGGGAAGGGCTTCTCAAGCTGGATAATGGAATCCCTTTCCCCTTCAGCTCATCTAACATAGCACATTAATAAGCTGAACCAAATGTGATGCTACAGCTGGTTTTATTGGTCATTAACATTTAAAGAACCACATGAAGTCATGTTTTCCAGTTTTGACATTAAAAGACTAGCTGCCCTAATTATTGCTTCTAAATGGAGACAGCAGTGGAGCCTAGTCAGCGCAGCAGAATCGTCTGTCTTGTGCGAGGCACTTTCCTTTCTGGAGCAGGTGAACAAGAGACAAATGTGTTGATTGACCTTTGAGTGGATTTGGCCTTACAGTAGGGTAGTCGAGGCAGCTGTTCTAGATTTCACCCTGGGCCGTCCTTCGATGGCTACAGGTTCGCATAAAAGCAAATGGAATTCATCCTCCAAACCTGGCTGTCAACTTAGGTTCTTATAATTTCCCTCTTTGCTGTCCCATGAGTTTGAGCTGTTAGTTGTGTTTTTAAGTTTGACTAACATCGCTAGTGAGATTAATTTTGTGTGTGTGTGAACAAATTAACTAAGTAGAAACAGTCCTGCTCCAAATAGAGGCTCTAAGTTTTGATTCAAGAAAAATGACAGTGCTGAGGCAAAAACAGAGGAAGAAAGGAAGAAAAGGAGGAAGGGGTGTATCAATAGACAGATAAGCAAGCCAGGAATGTCAAGGCTCTCCTCTCTCCCGTTTGTGTGACAGATTGAACGAGGCTGTGGTGGGAGAATCAAGGGCTTTGTTCTCAGGGCCAGCTGTGTACCTGGCCCCATCACAAAGCAGAATTTGTCTTGGCATTTATTTGTGCTTAGGAGCCAATGTAGTTGTCCTATATATGTCTAGACTGTGGTACTGTAGTTGAACCATGAGCATTGTTCCTTCTTAATGCCCACCTGAAATTCAAACGGATGCTACTAAGAAAACATTATAATAATACATCCTATTAATCATGTTTATTTTCATTTTCTATAATATACCCAAACTTCTAAGATATAAATAAAATTTAATGAGGTTACAGGCAGCTTCTTCCTTTGCTCCTTCTTTCCTTTTTCTCTTTTCTTGGTGGAGGACATAGGAGACCCATTACTAGCCTGTAATTTGCACTTATTTTCCTAGTAAATCACAATTGGACCTCATGTCTCCATGTTTCTCTTTCTGTTGGCTACCAGGAATAGCCTGGCAATACTCCATGGGATAGATGACCTAATGGAAACATAACCCAGGACCAGGAAGGCACTGTGATGTATTGCCATTTTTTTTGGTTCCTTGCTGCCTAAATTCATTTTACTGGATTGACCAGGCACTTTTCCTTTTGGATTCCTTAATTTTACTGCACAATTCTGGGTACAATTTTCTTCCTGTTAGGTATCAAGGGGTAAGGCAGACAAGGGAAAAGACTGAGACATGAGTGATGTCTTTGGCAAATGAGACTTTGTCCAAGTTCATTGATGTCACCAGGCTTGGGCTTCCTGATGTGCAAAATGTGGACAGCTGTTCCCTCAGGACAGCCTTCTATCCTATCCTAATAGGGACAGCAGGTGGCCATAGGTGTTTCTAAGTGTAAGTGTAACTATGATGACCTGATTGCAAGAAGAAACTTGGCAATATGTTGAATGTTGAAGGAAATGAGGAGAGAATGACCACCAAAAGAATAACTAAGGAACTCCTGAATTGTTTCCGGGAAATGCTAAGCAAGTTTTCTACCACTGAGATAACCCCAAAGCTCAGATCATGATTTCCATAATTGCTGCTTCTGAATTTTTCTCTGCCAAAGTCCATAGTCTCTAAACTAATATCCTCCTGACACAGGTTTTTAGTTTTTTGTTCTTGGTGACCTGGTGCTCTTGCTTCCAATATATTAAAGACCTATTTCACAGAAATTCAGACTGTGACTTTTAAAAGATGATACTTAAAAAGATAACCAAGTTAAACTGAAATCATTAAAGTGGGCCTTAAACCAGTATAATGTTGTCTTTATCATGGGGACAGAGGCACAGATATGGAAGAACATAGAGTGCTGGATGTAGAAGAAGGCACAGAGCAGGACACTGTGAAGTCAAGGAAAACCAAAGGTCGCCAGAAAACACCGGAATCTAGGAAAAAAGGCATGAATAGAGCCAACCTCTATGCCTCAGCAGGAACCAGCTCTCTTGCTTTCATTTGACCTCCAAGCTCCCAGCACTACTCTAAGTGAAAACATTGAGTTCTAAAGTTTGTGAGCGCAAAGCCAAAACCCTCAGCCAGCAGCAAGAGTGAAGGAACTTTATTACTCACATCAGGAAAGCATGTCTTCCAAGATAGTATGCTTTCCTTGAGTTTAGAAGGGTTAGGGATGTGTTAGGGAGACCTTTATTTCTTACGTCTTTGATAAAGAGATCATACCCTTTCCTTTTATGACTACTAACACTGTGGTATCTTACATTTCTGTGGCTTAAGTCACCCAGTTTGGTGATGTTTTGCTACAATATCCCTAGCTAATGGTGTATTAGTCAGGGTTTTCTAGAGTAACAGAACTTATAGAATGAATTTCTCTCTATATATAGAAAGGGTATTTATTAGAATGACTTACAGTCCAGTTAACCCAATGATGGATGGCTGTATACCAGTTCATGAGGCTGGATGTCGGATGTCTTTAGTATAAGCTGGAATCCTGAAAGAATAGGTTGTAATGCCAGTAAAAGAATGTGCTTACTAGTAAGGAAGGTGTCAGCAAGCAGGAGAAAGCAAAAGCTTCCTTCTTCCATGTCCTTATATAGACTTCCAACAGAAAGTGTGGCCCAGATTGGAGGTGAATTTTCCCAGGTTAAAAGATCTGGATTAAAGTTGTGTTTTCCTACTGCAAAGATCCAAATAAGAAGTAGATCTTCCCACTTCAAATCAAACAAGAATCCCTCACAGTTGTGTCCTTCATTTTTTTGAATTTTAGTTAATTCCAGATGAAGTCAAGATGAAGACCAAGAATAGCCAACACATGGGGACACATTATGCTTCTGAAATGTTGGCTTTAGACATTTTCTGATACCAGCTGATTTCAATATTTCTAGAAGATTGATCCCTGTGATTGGACATGATGTTTCTTGGCTGGCCATTTCCTGAGTGTGATGCTGGGAGAGAAAATGACATCCTCACAAACTGAAGCAGCTTGACCTCCTTCTGGCTTTGTACTCACTCCTGTGCTGCCACGTGTGGTCTTTTGGAGACCAGTCTTCCCACTGCATGCTTTTCATTTCCAACTTCTGAAGCTGGCTAGAAGGCAAGGCTAGTGATTTTCAGCTCCTTGGGTTGGGTTTTGAGATCTGTAGTCATCCAAGCTCAGCATTCTTGGATTTGTGCCAAAAGATCCAAATACATTTGCTCCCAAGTTTGATTCAAAAACTGGGGTGGAATCAAAGGAATCATAATTGAAACAATGTGCCAATTTAGAACAATATTAAATTCAAAATGTTTAAAATGCATCCCAAAATATAAGAACCCAAAGGGACTTCATCATCTATATAGAAACAGTTTCTTCTGGTCAAATTCCCTTGAGGTATCCAATATACACGTTCTCATTAAGTTTCTTATTTCCTATGACAATGGAATTTTGCCCTGAGTGTAAAATAGATGCTTTGATCATATTTGGTTCATCTTGTTTTACTAAATTGAGTCAAAAGAGGCTTACACTGTTGTCAGTAGACAACCTGGCCATTTTGTGCTAGAAATACAAACCTGGTTTCCATCCTGTGTAAGGCTTCCAAAAATAGTTAAAGGCTAAGGTTCCTAGATGCCAACACTTTGAGGACCATTGAATTGGTTCTGATGCAGTTGGAGTCTGATTTAGTGGAATTGTAAAGAAAGGTTTCCTCAATATGCAACTTTGGTTTGCTTGCTGAAAAGGTCAGGATGTTCTGCCAACTCTCCATCTTCTCTTCTAACTGCCAGTGTTATGGGTCACTTTACCACGAATCAGATTTCAACATGAAAAATGGCTCAAGGTAGGGGCTTATGGAAGAGACTGCCTCCTTCGATGCTGTGATGGGACCCTTAGTAATATAAAATTCTGATAGATTCCTCTTAGAAATATCGTAGGAGCAGCTTCCTACTCGTCAAGGGAATTCCCACTTTCTATGGTATCCTTAAATTTCTAAGTTGCTAATAAGATTTAAATAAGGGTATTGGCAGTTTCTTTTTTATTTTCTTGGTAAAGGACATGGGAGACACATTTCTAGCCTGAAATTTGCACACACTTTTCCAGTAAAGCACCAGTGGGGCTTGTGTCCCCATTGCCTTCCTTCTCTTAGGCGCTACGCCATGCAGATGATGTGTGAGCTCACACTGGTGTAGAAGTGCTGTCATTTGGGTCTCTTCTCCTCGCATAGAAAGGGCCTTCTCTCCTCCCACAAAAGCACAGATTTAATTTGAGGCTGGGGGAAACAGGAAGGAAAAACAATGTCTCAAAATATGAGGCAGCAGTTCTTAATGAAAACCACATTTTCCTCCTGAGTTATGGTCCCTGAGGGTCCCATACCTGGTTTGGGAGCTGATGAGGGTGGGATTTTGGAGGGTGAGAAACTGTAACTGAGATGTTGGCCCATATGGCTTCATATCTTTTGATTTGATTTGATTTGATTTTTTTGAGATTCATGGCATGTACTTGAACCACAGTGAAATGTTGAAACCCTCCAGAAAGATAACGGTGGAAATAAATCAATGAATACTCAAAGAGTTAGATCATATGTCAGAATGCTGCTTTAGGTCTGAGGACCATGAAGGTGTTAAATAAGGTCTACGGGGACTTGCGAGACTAAGATATAGGGCATGGGGAAGAAATGAAGTAAAAGAGGAGGTGGAAGAAAGTGTGTATGGGAGATTGAACTAGTCATCCTAACCAACCCTCCGCATCTTCTTTTGCTTAAATTGTGATCTTTGACTTAAAGGATTCTCATAATTTTCTACATAAAATGGGTTTGAGGTTTCTAAAGGTGTCTGTGTATTTCTACAGTTTTATTCTTTATAAGTAAAAGGTAGTTAGTACAAATAACAAGGCATCTAAGCGATTAGAGCTTGGGGAACTCTGCTTCCAGCTGGGAACTCCCTCATGTCTTGGACAGGGATGCTAAGAAAACGTGGTGTGATACTATGTGATGGTTACTTCTAATCACCCACTTGATACAACTTAGAATCTGCTAGGATTCTCAGTGATGACTGTCTAGACCGGGATGTCCTGTGGACATATTTTCTTGGGAGTAGCTTGATTGTCTTATGGGTGTAGGAAGATCCAGACTGAAAGTGAGTTCGGGTCCTGGTTTGGTGTCCTGGACTTTGTAAAGATAAACAGGACTAGCTAACTAGAACATGTGTCTACATTTCTTCTCTCTGTTCTTCAATAAACTGTGACTCCACAATTCTTGCTTTGACTTCTCCATAGGAATAGACTATAGCCTGGAACTGTAAGCCAAACAAACTCTGTTCTCTAAATTGATTTCCATCAGTGTCCTTTATCACAAGATGCAACTACAACAGGCAAACTACATGTCCAAGACTTCTCCTCTGTTAGCTGAGTTCCTTTGCCTCTACAGCCTTCTGTTTTCTGTTATGCAATCACATTTGCTGGCTTTGATTGGACACAGTAGCACTTGAGAGAAACAGCAGCAAACATTCACCCAAAAGCTTGTGGGATATTTGGATCTTTTTAACCATCTAATCAAAGTAATTTTCTTCCAAAGTGAAAACAAGAATTATTTCAATGTATTTAAAAGTACAAAAAGAAGTAGTTTTGGATACAGACTGTAAGTTTCATATGTTACAAAGCTTTCCCCTATCAATGAAGACTTGGAGGAAGTTTTTCCCTATTATTGTCAATATTATTATTAATTAATTAATATTATTAGTTACTACTAATAAACATTTAGGTAATATTTTTGTTTTATTTTTCTGTAACACCAGGGTCATACCCTTCAGTAATCTATACTTTCTATTATCCATCTATTTACCAATCTATCAGTAAAGAGACATAGGATTTTCTTTGTACTGGGAACAGAGCTAGGCACTGTGGACAGGAAAATGGAGGAGAAGTGATTCCTACCCTTGATAAACTTAAATTCTCTCTGTCTCTGTCTCTGTCTCTTTCTGTGTGTGTGTGGGGGGGTGTGGGTGTGTGTGTGAAGAGAGAGACAGAGCGAGAGGGAGAGAGATTCAGTTATAATGGTGTAGTGTGATAAATATCCTAATAAAGCTCCCATGCAGGAGGCTCATCTGTCCCACAGAGCTGTAGGTAAGTGGTCATCTCTTTTACTTCAGCTTTCTAAAGGTCTTTGATTCTTCCAAGTATAAGCTATGATTCCAAAATCTCAGGGGTAGAGGATTAAGGACTCAAAACCAGTCATTTAGGCAGTAGCTACTACTAATTTGAAGTTTAAAAAGATGGGTGTGATTTACTTCCAGGGTTTCAGATTAGTGCATATAAACTCTGCCAACTCCCTTTCCTCTGCGGCATAAACACATGGCAGGCTCCATTCCCCCTCCAGTCTGTCTCCAACCCACTGTATACCTCAATTCTAGTGAATACAGCCTGTCTGTATTCACTGAATTTCACTAAAAACTGACATTAAGCAAGGATTACTAGAGTCAACATCCTCAACTCTATCCAAGACCCATCAGATAACCATTGCAAAGACCCACGAGCAGGTTGTATCCACCCAAGACACATCTGATAACCCTTGCAAAGACCTGAGACCAGGGTTTCACAGATACTTTGCAAAGTTCCCTAGATTTTTCTTTGTCTTCATCAGTCCATAAACTATACGTTGCAGCTTAGGAGAAATAAACTGAAAGAGGGGACTCAAGTCCCTGAGAAGAAAAGTCTTCTGGAAGAAAACAGATGTAGTCAAAAACATCCCATGGTTTTTATTACCACCAGAAAGAAGAATAGGAAAGAAAATGAAGAAGTTGTTGAGGCTTGACTCTTTCCCGCGTCGTGTCAGAGACTGTAATCACATTGAGAAAGATATTGTTTGTTTTTCTTTTTCTTTCTTATTTTTTGACATTATGGAGATTTGTTTTCAGGGTGTTTATGACTTAGAAAGACATCTTCAACCAAAGGTGTGAGAAGGTTCTACACCACACATTGCCTGGAGTGTAATCCCCAAACCTCTGCGTAGAGACAATTCCTCCAAAACTTTCACCCTGGACTGTATGTGCAAGTTCCTTTGGTTTGTTTAAAAGTTAGTTACTTGGCAGACATTTCTGTGAATGATGCGGTTGAAGTATATTGCTAGGCCACCCAGAAAATGTGACTTTTTTTTTAACAGTTAAGAAAAAAAATATGAAGGCAGGCTAAAAGAGAGGAAAATGGACCAGGGTTTCTGAAGCCATAAAACCTAAATTTAAAAACAAAGCAGGTATGTTTATTTTGTTTTTATTTTAAGCATTGGACTTGGTATGTAAACTTCTTACTTGGCTAATATTGATATGACTTTGGGGAAAACAGGGCTGCAATTTTCTAAGTGTTGGCACTTGAGGGAATCCATGTACTTAGAGCTGCAGATCAAGGCCAACCCTTCAGGCGACTCACCAATCTGTCTTGCGCTACTTCATCTATACTCTGAACAAGAGCCAAGAAATGCAACTAGACCTTGAGGATCCAATTCAGGCCAAGGGGATGGATTGGATTTTGTAAATTATATGTCAACAATGCTTGTATAAAGCTTTGAGACCTTGTGTATGTACATGTGCAAGTATGTGTAGGCACAGAAGAACATGTTTTTGTAGGTGCATGCCCAGGTAGGGGTGAGTCTATGTGTGTGGAGACCAGAGGAAACCTCACAACCTCAGGTGCCTTTCACGTTATCATCATCATCATCATCATCATCATCATCATCATTATTATTGTTCTTCTTATTATTATTTTGGTTTTGCAAGACACAATTTTTCTGTGTATCTCTGGGTGGCTTGGAACTCACAGAGTTCCGTTTGCCTATGCCTCCCTGAGTGCTGGGATTAAAGGCATGCACCACCACTGCCCGGCATCCACATTTTTTTTAAAAAACATAGAGTGAATTAATTACTTTTCTTGTTATTTTGACTAAATACCTGACAAAAAGAAACTTGAAGTGGTTTATTTTGGCTTTTCCTTTAAGGAGACAGGCCATCATAGGAGAGGCGTAGAGGTGTAAGCTTAAACAGCTTGTATTTGACCACAGCCATGAAGCTCAGAGAGATGAACACTGACACCCAGCTCCTTTCTTGTTTTTTCCCTAGTCTGGGACCTCCACTTATGGATGGTACTGCTCATCTTTAGAGTTGCTATTTTTTTTTACCATATTTCCTTTTAATAATATAGACTAATTTACCTGTTAAAGCAACTTGAGGGACCTGTAGTGACTCCATGGATAAATTTCGTGTCTTCCTCTGACCTACTTCATCCTGAATGCACATGAGACTTCTGTGTAAAGCATCTGTGTGATTCCATGCCTGTATTCATGCTGTTCCTTTTGCCTGAAGTGCCTCACTTTCACCTCTCCATATAATAGAGCTCTAACGGTATTTATCACTTAAGGCATCTATTATAAAGTCTGTGAGGGAATCACACGGTGACTGTGTGGATGTCATAATTGTGATCTTTGCCCTGGGAATCAGGAAGAAACTAAAAATGCTCCATAAAGCTAAAACCATTTATTTATATATGTTGAAAGAGAAGTAGTATTTGGGAAGACACAGGGAAAGGGAAGGAAAAGAGTAGGAAGGGAAAGATTTTAAGGAATAGGGAGATGTGGCTAATTAGACTGAGAAATTTATTGAAAGGAATAATGAAGAACTCACTCATATTGTTGAGTCTCTGAGAAGTTTGAAATAGTACATAGGTGATTGTTAGCTTTTTGGATGGATTTCGAATTTCCTAGGAGGCACACCTTTAAGAGTCTGTGAGGGCTTCTCCAGAAAAGTTTAGCGTAGGAAGGAAGAGTCACATCCTGGGTTTTTGTGGCACCATCTCAAAGTCTGTGGTCCTGCACTGAAGGAAAATGAGAAAGCGAGCTGGGCACCTGCATTTGTAATCTGCCATTTGTAATCTGCCTGTTTCCTGTCTGAGGACAGAATGACCAGCTACCTCCTGCTTCCACACCCGTGGGCTCCTCCATGCCACCCCCACCACAGTGGGCTGGGTGCTCTTAAACTATGAACCCAAAGAAACCCCTGTCATCTCCCTGTCCCTTCATAACCATCCTCGGCCCTTACAACTCCCTCCCCCTCCAATAAAATAAAATTTAATAGAAAAAAATCTCATCGTGAGAGCTGTAGTGTGACCCAGTGAGTCACACAGTGAACCCTTTAGTCCATACGTCTTTACCTGCAAGTGTTCACTGAAAAGAGTCATTGATCTGGTTCAAGGCCTCTGGCTTCTGCTACACTATCCATCTTGGGCCCTCACTGGGACTCCTCTTGGATTCTCTGCTGCTGCCCTGTGTCATGGAGATCCTGCAGCTTTGGATCTGCAGGAGCAAGCCCTTCACATGCTCCAGCAGATCACAGATGGGGTGGGCTAATTTATAGCCCTAGGTCAGGGCCTCGGTTGTAAATGAATAGGCTAGCTCAGCTCTCCCTCAGCCCCTCCGCCATGGTGAGCTCTCCAGCACTTCCCCAGCTGGCTCACCCAAAACAGCAGGCAGCAAGTGGTGGACTCAGTTCTCCTGGTCTCATGCCCTGAGGGTCAGCTCACCTGCACCCACACTGCCAGGGCCAGTGCTACTGCTGCCCAGGTAAGGTGCAGGGCCTCTGAGTGCTGGAGCTAGTGAGTAGCGGGGCCAACTCTCCTACTCTCATATCCCCAAAGTCAGCTCTTCCCCCTGTCACAGGGTGGTGAAAGGTGCGGGGAGGGGGCCATCTTTCCCTTCCCCACGTCACCACATGCTTGATGAGGGGTGGAACCAGCTTGCCATCTCTCACACTCTCGAGGCCGACTCACCAGCAACCCTGCCAAGCGGGTCAACTTTATTGTGTTGACTAGGTGAGGTGTAGGGCCGACTCTCTGAAGTGCTGCAGCCAGCGAGAGGTGGAACCAATTCTGTGTAGCTTATCTTTAAGGTCTTTGGTGGTAACAGGGCCATGGACAACAACACAGACCACAGCTGTGGCAGGGCCTGGGACCCAGAGATGGCTCTTGGCAGCAGCCTAGGCATGGATGACACCATGGCCCTGAGTGGCAATCAGGTTCCTCACATCCACTCATTTTCTCTGCCATTGCCTCTTCAGATCTGCCTCTCTCCACAGGACATGACCCATTCTGCTTTCCTCTTCCCATACCCTCCCATATATTTGCTCATCATAATAGGTCTTGACTGCTGGCCCTACATGGTGGGCCTGTGGTTTATGCTACCTGCCCAGGGCAAGCAGCCCTAGACGTTCATGTGGATAATCTTTTCCTGATCAGTCCTAATGCCGTTGGGTAGCCCATGGTTTTTTCTACTGGCCCAGGGCAAGCGACCCTTAAATTTTTCATAGCATAAGAGCTTTTGAATGTGAAATGAATACATTTTGAAATATGGGATGTCTGGAAACTCACGAGAGCTGGTGCGGAATGGTGTGATTGAGAAGTGGTTTGTTTTGGCGTCAAGTTGACAAATGGTAGAGTTGGTCATCTGATTGACATGATTTAGAATCATGTACGGGACACAATAGGTAAGGGGTAGCCACTGAAGATGTCAAATAAGTTATAACCTGATGAGAATGGCGAACAAGGGAGGAATATAGCCTGAGATGGAGATAAAAGTTAGCTGTAGCTGTACTGATGAAGGCTGTGGTGGTTGCTTTTACTTTTGAGACAGTGTACTGTATCCTGGGTTACCTACCAGCTTGCTGTGTAACAGAGGCTGGCCTCAACCTCATACCCTTCCCACCTCTGCCTCCCCAGTACTTGGATTACAGACATGTCCCATTCCATACTTTATGATGGCTCATCTTAATGACCAATCTGATTGGATTGAGCCACACCTCAAAGATGAGTAGAAGTATATTTCTGGGTGTGTCTGAGGACTCTGACCTAACTAAAGGCTAATCCATCGACGGATTCAGTCTTTCTTCTTTAAAAATAATTTATTTACTTTTATTTCATTTGCATTAGTGTTTTGCCTTCATGTATGTCTGTGTGAGGGTGTCAGATCTTGGCAGTTGTTAACTGCCATGTGGGTGCTAGGAATTGAACCCAAGTCTTCTGGAAGAGCAGTCAACAGTCCTAACTACTGAGCCATCTTTCCATCCTGATTGATTCAATCTTATAGACTATTAAGAGGTAAGAAGGTGGGTCTGAATGGAGACAGCAGGTAATTGGGATACACTCTTGTTAGTGCTCCACCCTACTTTTTACTTAATGTAAATTGCTCCTCTGCTTCCTCACCACCATGGTGGAACTATGAAAAAAAAATCAGATATCGTGCATAAGGTACATACAAAATTATGTCAGATATTTTGTCACACAAAGACTAAATAATACACTCTCACTTTGTGTAAAATGATAGAGTTTAGACTGTGGTGGGTCGGTGGGAAGACACAAGAAACATGGAACACATCCTAGAGGACTTTGAGAGAAGAAATGTCAGGCTTGTTTGAAGATCATTATGGATAAAGTAAAAGCACTTACTTTTTATTATTTGAGAATTTTATGCACAAATATAATATTTTGATCAAATATACCACCCCTTTCCTCCAATTCCTCACCACCCCACCTAACCCCGATCGCTTTACCTCATTGCTTTTGACCTGTAGTAAAGCAAACGGCATTTCTAAGGCACTTGATAGATAAGAACCAATTACTTCATGACTGAGAAGAATTTAAAGGAGTGAGAAGTGGATTTGGGTCTGACAATATCCTTCAAGAGCAAGCTCTCACTGGCTTAAAGACACCCAACAAAGGATCCCAGGTACTGGAAGGTCAGCACCACCTCATTTCTCTAATGCATAGAACTTATCTTCAAATTATTCAATTCACATTCTTAATCTGAGAAACTGTGGAATTAAAGAAACCAGAAACTAAAAGGGCTATTAGGGCCAAAACATCTTAATAGAAGGGAAGTAGTAGAATATATATGCTATTAGATATCTGTGGAAAATACCAGAGCCCTTATTCAGGGGCTTGAAGATCAAACTCTTTAAGAAACTGAGGATTAAAACAGCACCTGTCTATGGCACATGGAGCTCAATCCCTGCTCATATCCAGCAGTTCCTAAGTGAAGTGTGCTTTTAGTTCTTATCCATGAGATCTGGGGTTTATAGACACTCCAACGCTGAGGATTATAAGAGCTTTAGCCTTCAGTTTTAGGCATCCATGGGCATATGTCTATGCAGATGGCTTCCTTTCTTTGGGATGCTAGAACCTAGTGACTATTTGGAGCCATCTTATATCAGAGACGTGAGAGCTGGTCTGGTGATAAAAAGTGTTAAATGGGCCAGAAGACCCAGACTGTTATCTTAGTTATGCCACAAGCTTTCTTAAAGGATCTAGGCAACTAAATACACCTGTTTGAATGTACTTAAGGTTCGCACATAGACCTCATTGTTGATGGTAATTATTCTTATGGTAACCTAAGAGGCTCCATGTCAAGAGTTTAGGAGCTTGACAGACTTTACATCTTGATTTCCCCCTGGAGAATATATTTTGAATATTATTTTAAATGTTGTAATAAATATAATAAAAACTCTGATATGTTTTATTTCACATTTTAGTGCGTCTGTAAACACCAGGGTGTTAAAATGTGTTGCTAGGTCAAGTTGAAATGAGCATCAGAATTAGATCTTGCCTTGTGCACACATTTAATGAGCAATGCCACCTGCACTGGTCTGTCTGACTTGGTCTGACATGGCTGCTGCACATCTCCAGTGACGTAACTTTGCACTCATGTGTATGTGAGAGTGAAGTAAAACTCACTTAGGAGCCAGGTCAAGTAGTTTGTATTTGCTTACATGGCGTGAGACTTGTCTGGCCACACCAAGACCAACTCACACATCTTGAAAATATCCCTGTAGAGCTAACGTGATGCTTCCACTCTGACTTTATGGTGAGAAGTGCATGAGTTTATTAGGTGTCGCTAGCAATTCAACTTTGAAAACAGACATTTCCTACTACTACTCTTGTGAGCTTCTGGATGTGTTAAGTTCTGCAGAGCCCAGAGCTGCTGGGAAAGTTGCTTTGTAACAAAGCAGAGATGATGGCCATCTGCAACTGTTTAACTAGAACAACAATTATTTTTCAAATGTGCAACCAAAGAGAGATGAAATAATAAATCAGGTGATGAGGATAACATGATGATTTAAATTTTTACACTCATCACATTTGTCTCGTGGTCATCAGTGGAGCATTCTATCTAGTGAAGTTCCGTGTCTGTCTGGATGCTAGGGTTCCTTAATCAAGGATAAAGAAAAATTACTCATTCAAGTGACTTCCAACATTGTCCTAGAATATTGGAATTTAGAATACCCTTGAATCTTTCAAGGTAGGTGTGAGCAAAGTATAGTGAGGAATGAGTTAGTGATTCAAGGAAGGTAACTAAGTACCAGTCTCTTTAACAGATAGAGATGAACATCTAGGTACACACAGACACACAGACGCAGACGCAGACGCAGACGCAGACGCACACACACACACACACACACACACACACACACACACTTTGGAACATCTATTCAAGATATCAGCTATATAATATATGGGTCCAGTAAAAATCACATGATTATCGAAGAGTTCTGTAAATTTATTTTTAGGTAATTCAGAAACTCAGAAAGTCATTTATTATCTTTACCAAGTATTGTGTGCTGTATACAACTGCATGCTGTATACATTAATACAACTGACAACACAGTACCTTATTTACAGCATCCTCACCACAAACACATGAATAAGACATTGTTCTGTAAGAAAAAAAAACCAGATACTGCATTATGAGACTAAGGAAGGCACATCTTTCTTCTTCTGTGATCTGGGCAGGACTGGGGAGGAATGGGCTTTCTCCTTCCCAGCATACTCCTGTTCTCATTGCTTCACCTTTACTTCCTGTCTGGTTGTCCCATCTTTACTTCCTGCCTGGCCAATCGGCGTTTATTTAAAACATGATTGACAGAATACAGACAATTCTCCCGCACCAGTCCTGATGTGTTTGGAAGTCTGTTTCCTTGTTGTCTTCCATTCCCTCTGTTCTTATACTCTTTCCCACCTCTCCCATAGGGTTTCCTGATCACTAAGGGAAGGGATTTGGTGGAGGCGTTCCATTTAGAACTGAGTGCTCTGAGGTCTCTTATTCTCTGCATACTGTCTACCTTTAGGTCTCTGCATTTGTTCCCATCTATTGAAGGAGGAAGTTTCTCTGATGGGGTAAGCAAGACATTGATCAATGAGTAGATCAGAACATCATTAGGAGTTGTTTGATCACTATGTTCCTTTTGTAGAACAGTAGCATTTTGTTTGCCTTCAAGGTCCCTGGACTATCTAGTCTCAGTTTCTTGTTCATTCATTCAGCAGCAGGTATAGTTTCAATTTTATAAAGTGGGCCATAAATTAAATGAGATATAAGTTGGTTGCTTCCAATAACTATGTGCACTTAGCCTCTCCTGCAGACAGGACACCACTGTAGATCAGAGGGTTTGCAGCTGGGTTGGTGGTTACATTGCTCCTTTGTGAGTGCTCAGATTACTTTAGGGTGTCAATACTAGCCAGGAAAGATGAAGGGTCTAGGTAGGTACCAGCTGAACTTCTCTGTGTTCATTAATTTTTGTAGGTGTTATTTGCAGCATCAAAGCCTTGCCATAAGCTTATGTTACAGTCATTGTAACATGCAGGGTTGTTTGGGGGCTCACAAGGGACACTTTTGGCCAACAACTTGACTGCATTTAACCTGCTTTCAGTACTGAAGGTTCATTTAGTCATGTGTGATGTGCAGTTGTGGTTCTGTTTGACCTGCTATTTGCTGATTTCATTTAGGTCACCTTCATATATGTATATATTTTAGGAAACTTCTGCTATCTTAGGTTTCTATACTATCCCTCACACAGCCCTTAATTTTAGTAGTCTTCCCTGTATTTCTTTCCTCCCCCGACTCCCTTCACCTTCCCAGTTGATCTTCCTATTCCAGTCCTCATTTCATCCATCTGTAACTATCTATTCTCTTTCCCTGTCCTGGGGATACCTATCCCTCCCTTCTAGTCCTTTATTCTATACCTAACCTCTGTGTTTCTACGGATTGTAATATGTTTATCTTTGACTTCACAGCTAACATCTACATATGAGAAAATACATACCAGATTTTTTTCTAGTTCCATCCATTTGCTTCCAAATGTCATTTTTTTAATGGCCGAGTAAAATTCCACTATGCAAATGTACCACATTTTCTTTATTCATCAATTTGCTGATGGTCATCTGGTTTGTTCCCAATTTCGGGATATTATGAATAGAGTAGAAATGAATATGGTTGATCATGTTGGTCTGTAATAGGATGTAGTTATCCTTCGAGTATTCAAGAGTGATATAACTGGATCTTGGGGTATAGTGATTCTTATCTTGCTGAGAAACCCCCATACTAATTTCCATGGTACTTCCTTGAGTTTGTAATCCTCCCAGCAATGGATGAGTATTATTCTTATTCCCCATCCTCTTCATCATGAGCTGTCATTTATTTTATAGGTCTTGGCCATTATGACTCATGTAAGATAAAATATCAAGACAGTTTTTGATTTACATTTTCCTAATGGCTAGGAATGTAGAACATTTCGCAGCCATTTGAGTTTCCTCTGTTGAGAATTCCCTATTTAGATATGTACCCCAGTTTTTAAAATTGGGTTTTTTGTTTTCTTGATATATAGTTTTTTACAAGTTCTTTATTTATGTTGGGTATTGCTCTCTATTGGATGTATAGTTGGTATATATAGTTTTTCTTTTTTATTTATTGATTTTTATTGAATTATACAGTTTCCTCTGCTCCCCTCCCTTCTTCTCTCCCCTTCAACACTCTCTCACGGTCCCCATGCTCTCAATTAATTCAGGAGATCTTGTCTTTTTCTACTTCCCATGTAGATTAGATCCAAGTATGTCTCTCTTAGGGTTCTCATTGTTGTCTAGGTTCTCTGGGATTGTGATTTTTAGGCTGGTTGTCTTTGTATTATGTTTAAAAACCACTTATGAGTGAGTACATATGATAATTATCTTTCTGGGTTTGGGTTACCTCACTCAGTATAACGTTTCTATGTTCCATTTGCCTGCAAAATTCAAGATGTCATTATTTTTCTGCTGTATAGTACTTCATTATGTATCTGTACCACATTTTCCTTATCTGTTCTTTGATCTAGGGGCATTTAGGTTGTTTCCAGGTTCTGGCTATGACAAAATTTTTATCATACAAGTCTTTCATTTGCTTTGCTAGAATTAGTCAAAGAAGATGATTTTTGTGAGTTTATTTTGTATGTAGCTATTTTGTTGAAAGCATTTAACAGTTGTAGGAGTTTTCTGTTGGATGTTAAGGTCATTTATGTATGCTATCATATCACCTGCAAATAAAAATACTTTGATTACTTTTCCAATCTGCATTCCCCTGATCTTCTTCATTTGTCTTATTGCTCTAACTAAGATTCAATATACTATATTGAATAGGTATGGACTGACTGAACAACCTTGTCTTATTCTTGATTTTAGTAGAATTGATTTGAATTTCTCTCTATTTTGGTTGATGCTGGTTATGGGCTTGACACAAACGGCCTTAATTATGTTGATGTCTCTTGTATCTCTAATCTCTCCAGGACCTTTATCAAGAAGGGGTGTTGGATTTTATGTGAATTCTTTTCTGTATCTAATGAGATAATCATATGATATTTGTCTTCTAGATTATTTATATAATAATTGCATTTATCAATTTATGTGTGTCTAGCTATTCTTGTATCTCTGGGATGAATCCTACTTGATCATCATGGATGATTGTTTTATGTTTTCTTGGATTTGTTTTACAAGTGGCTCATTGATAATTTTTGCATCTATATTTATAGGGAAATTAGTCTGTAATTTTCTATATGTGTTAGGTCTTTGTGTGGTTTAGTTATCAGGGTAACCATTGTTTCACAAAACAAATTGGGAAATATAATTTCTGTTCTATTTTGTAGAATAATTTGAAGAGTATTGGCATTAATTCTTCTTTGAAAGAATTCTGGTAGAATTCTGTGCCAGAACCATTCTTCTTTTCTTGGGAGACTTTTAACGACTGCTTCTGTTTCACTGGTGATTTAGGTGTATTCAAATTGATTATCTTGATTTAACTTTTGTAGGTGGTATATATTGAGAAAATGATCTACTTGTTTTTGATTTTCCAATTTGATAGAGTACAAGTTTTTTAAATTTACTGTTATGATCCTCTGAATTTCCTTAGAATCTGTTTTTATATCTCCCCTTTCATCAACAAAATTAGAGAAATATCTTACTTTTGGTCTTTTTCTCCACCATTTAGCTAATTTAGTAAAAAGTTTGCCAATCTTACTGATCTTATCAAAGAACTCTTTGTTTTATTAATTCTTTGTATTGTTTTTTGTTTACTTATTTGTTTCTATTTTATTAATTTCAGCTCTAAGTTTGATTATTTCTTTCCACTACTCACTTTGGACATGATTCTTCTTTTCATTCTAGATCTTTCAGGTATGCTGTTAAGTTATTAAAATGAGATATTTTCATTTTTTTTAAATGTAGGCACTTAGTGCTATGAACTTGCCTCTTAGAACCACTTTCATTGTGTCCCATATGGATATGTTGTGTATTCAGTTTCATTGAATTCTAGAAAGTCTTTAATTTATTTTTTTGTTTTTCTCGACATATCTTTCTTTTTGAAAATTTTCCCAAGAGAATATTTTATAAATTATTTGGGATTTTTTATAATTAAATCCAATAATACTTCTCATTTTTCCTAGGTTCACCCTCCCACCTTTGTTTTTCCCCCAAAACAACCCCCCCAACCCACTAAGTCTAATTTGTGTTGTCCTTATACTTATTGGAGCGTGGTCTAGTTCCCATTGATCATCTCCTTAAAGAAAACTGAGACCTTTCCCTTACCCTTCTCAGAAGCCAAACTGTGACAAGCTACAATTCAGCATTTTAATCCCAACTTTAAAGGGATCTCTTCAATAGCTTTCTTTCTGGACTGTTCTTTTTTCCATTGGGAGGAGGTTGTCACAGAAGTCTTCAATGTCTCTCATTCTCAGTTATGAGTCTGCAATCATTGGTACCACTGCAAAAGAAGCTTCTTTGTACATAGCAGCCTGGAGCGGCGCAAATCATGAATTTACACATGGTTTCTGGTGGCAACATGGATCATGAGCATCAATAGGATCAATAGCCACAGCATGAATGGATTATGCACATCAGTATGGTCTCCAGTGGTAGTACAGACCAAGGACATTAACAGACCTGCAGGAGCAGCATGAATCACAGATGTCAGAGCACATGTTGGTGTCTTTGGTCCATGTTGCTGCTGGAGATCATGCTGATGTCCATGATCTGTGCTGCTACCTTGGGCCATGTTGATGCCCATAATATTTATTGAGCAATTATTATTCACTCAGTAGTGGGGTTTTCAGTTTCCATAAGTCTGTAAACTTCTGTTGCTTCTGTGGTTGTTGATATCCAGCTTTACTGTAGCAGTCTTGTAGAATGCCATGTGTTATTTCAATTTTCTTATATCTATTGAGACTTGGTTTTTGTCCACGTATGTGGTCAGTTTTGGAGAAAGTTCCATGAGGCATGTTCTTTAGTGTTTGGGTGAAATGTTCTCTAAATATCTATTAGAGCCATTTGGTTTATTTCGGTTAGGTATAATATGTACCTTTAATTTTATCTGAAGGATCTGTCTATTGGTGAGAGTGGGGGGGTATCAAAGTCACCCACTATAAGAGTGTGGGAGTCAATATGTGATTTAAAGTGTAGCAATCTTGCTTTTACAAACTTGGGTGATCTTCTGTTTGGTGCATAAATTTTCAGAATTAAAATACCATATGATAGATTTTTTTCTTTGATGTGTTATGTAGTGTCCTTCTCTGTTCTGTGTAATTTTGCATGGAAATATTTTTGTCTTATATTAAAATGGCTATACCAGATTGTTTCTTAGATCTATTTGTTTGAAATTTTTCTGTCTTTTTGCATGAAAGTGCTGTCTATCCTTGATGTTAAGGTATGTTTTGTCTATTCCATTAGTCTGTGTCTTTTTATTGGGGATTGGAGACATTGATGCTGACAGTTAATAATAAAAAGTGTTTGTTGACTCCTTTAATTTTGCCTTTCCAACCTTTGCTGATTTTCTGGCCTGGGATTATTTATTCCTTGGATTTTTTTATGGGAATGATTAACCTCTTAGGGTTGAAGATTTTCTTCTACCACCTTCTATATGGCTGGATTTGTGGATAGATACTGTTTAAATTTGATTTTTATCTCATATTGTCTTTATTTCTCCATATATTATGATTAAAAAGTTTTGCTGGATGTAAAAGTCTGAGCTAGTTAGTATCTGTGGTCTTTTAAGTTTGTAGAAGAATGATGAGGTCCTCCTGATTTTTATTGAGAAGTCAGGCATTATTCTATTAGGTCTGCCTTTTGATATTGCTTGGTCTTTTTCTATTGGGGCTTTTAATATTCTTTATTTGTCCTATAAAATAATCAAGTGTCTTGATTATTATGTGCCAATTTCTCCTTTGGTTTAGTCTATTTGATATTCTGTAAGCTTCTTGTAATTTGATGGGTATTTTCTTCTTTAGATAAGGACAATTTTCTTCTGTGATTTTGTGGAAAATATTTTCTGTGTCTTTGGCCTGTGTTTCTTCTTATCCTCATTCCTTTTACTTGCAGATTTGGTCTTCTCATTGTGTCACAGGTTTCCTGTATATTTTAAGTTGGAAGTTTTTTAAGATTTTAACATTCTTTTTGATTGAGGTATCAATTTCTTTTATCCTGTCTTCAGTGCCCAAGATTCTTGCTTCTACTTTATGTGTTCTGTTGGTGGTTTACTGCTGAAGGTTTTAAGTTTCTAAATTTTTCATTTCCAAATGTCCCTCAGTTTGGGTTTTTTTTTATGATTCTCTTCTTACTTTCATGTCTTGAACTATTTTATTCATTTCCTTTCCTGTTCATTTGTGATTTCAAAGATTCATTCCTCTCCTTTTAAAGACCTCTATCATACTCACAAGTGTTATGTTAAGGTCCTTGTCTTGTGCTTCAGCTATGTTGCATTTTTTCAAGACTTCCTTTAGAAACGTTGTTGGGCTCTTGTAGGAAAATAGTCTCCTTGCTGTTGTTGGTTGTATTTTTATGCCTCTGTCTAAGGAATCTAGTTTTTGGAAGATTGTAATTCTAGGATCTGATATTTGCTCTTGTCTTTGTTAGGTGGGTGTTCTATTCCTTGGTTTCTGTTGCCCTCTCTGGTTCTTAAGAGAATGCTATGGCTGTGTGTTGCCTGGTAGAGAATGCTCCTGGGGTCCTGAAAGGAGATTGGAGAACCCTGCAGAAAAGGCAGAGGAAAGTTATATGAATCAGAGGAGATGGAGGGCACTTGGTAAGCAAGAGTTTTGCATATACATAGGTTGTACCCACTAAGATGGGGCTCAAGACATCAGCCCTGGAGATGGGGAAGATAAGATTTTTATTGCTCAGAAGTAGAGGTTTCCAAATGAGGGTTTTGCAGACAAATAAGTGGGATTATAGAAGCAGAACATAGGTATAACTAGTTGATCATAACAACCTCCTGAAACAAAGGCATGGCTGCAAGGAGGTCTTAACAAGGTATTTATAACAAGGTGATCATAACAACCTCCTAAAACAAAGACATGTGTTCCATTTCCACTGGAACAGGCAGTACAGAATCATTTGTAGTTAAGGTGACATGTGGGACATAGTTTAATCCTAGAGAAACAGAGACTTAATCATAAACAGGAATTTATGTAGTTTGACTTCGTTTTGTGATGGCTTTTAAGCCTAAAGTGGGGGCAGACTTATCAGAGTGAGGAGAGGTCCTAGCAGGTAGTCTGCTACAGAGCTGGGGATAAGATTGGAGGATTGGATTTGGAAGAATGGAGGGAGAGTGAAGATCTGAATCTTGACTATCATTTTTACTGTCCTACTTGCTCCTCTGGTAGGCTTGGTTCCCAGGTAATGACTGCTGAAACTGGGGGATAAATGTGGAGAGAGAGATGGAGAAGACATGTCATTCATGGAGATGTAGAAGAGAGGGAGTAGGATGAGAGTAGGCAGTGAGCTACTGAGCTGTGGGGGAAACTAGAGGATGCAATTGGAGTAGAGGATGGGGAGGGGAAGGTCAGCTGTCACTCTGCTTGCTTCCCTGGATAGTGTGGCTATTGGGTTCCCAGGGAAGCCTGGAAAATGTTATAAAGGGATATTTTTGTACAGTCTAGTGTAATTATTTTGGAGCTTATTTAAAACCTGTATCACATTTCCTTGGGCACCTCGTCCCTGAATGAATTTCTTTCGGAAGCAGTACTTGACATGACGTCAGGAACAATGGAGCTTTGAGGCTGCGTGTTTGTGTGGTAGGGGGTGAGTGTGCTAGGCACAAGCAGTGACACAGTCCTTGAGTAGTCGGTGCAGGGGTGTGCAAAGTTGGAAATGGCGGCTCTGTAACGGCGAATCAATCCCACACCAGTTATGTTTTAAGGGGTTATTTATTTTGGGGGGTAAAACTTACATACACCATAAACCGTCAGGAAGGAAGCCTAGTTGCTGGAGCAGGAGCCAGGAGCAGGAGCCGGGACCATGCGCCGGAACCAAGAGGCCCGAGCCGAGATCTGTGGCTCTTTTTAAAAGAGAAATATACCACGCCCCAGTGGGCTGGTATTTTAGCGGCTATTGTCTGATGGAGCGGAAGGCCCTCCCACAGCACCGTGGGCTCGTGCTTCAGCGACTATTGGCTGAAGCAGCGGAAGTACTCCCGCAGCAGCTCTGATTTGTTTTAGTTGTCACTTTCAGAAGTTATGCTCACCAGAGCTCAGCATCCTCCCGAGGATCTCCTTGTGTGAGATAGTGAAGCCCAGCTTTGACAACTGATTCTGTAGGTAAACAGTATTGACAAGGCTTGGGAAATATTCAGAGATAGGACTGAGAGGCCATGAACTGCACAACTGTATGCATGAACCTTATTCCAATGGTTCCCTCATGCACACTAAGATGATAACGAAGGGCTGGATTCAAAATGATGGATGACAGCTGCCAGGGTTTGCATTGAACCTGATTGACCCACTGAAATAAAGGACTTCTTCACTAATATTTGTAAGTGGAAGACTAGTAGGGGTGAAAAAGTATCCTGATTTTAACATTGATTATTATCATGGTAAAAGCTTACAAACAGCAAAGGCCCTAAACAGCAGTGACATAAATAGAACAGGTTATTTTTCCTTATTTATTATTAAGGAAATAAATAATTAACTTTATTATTTATTATTAAATTCATTATTTATTATTCCTTATTTATTATTATTTCCTTATGTATTATTAATTTATTACTATTATCTTATTAATCAGAAGCCCAGAAGAGAAGACATTGTGCTCTGTTTTACACAGATATCTTAAAATCTCAGCTCCCTCTTTTTCATTCCAGTTTAAGAACATCACCTTTATAGGTCTGATTCAAAATGGCTCCCATGTCCATTGTATGGGAAAATGGATGTTAAAGGAGGGTAAGGGGTACCCATCATTAAATAAGAGAGTCTGAGGTTGAGTGAATTATTTATACTTATATTATCTATCTATCTATCTATCTATCTATCTATCTATCTATCTATCCATCCATCCATATACTTGGGTATATTGCTATTCATAGCTGTATGGTATCTGGAAATGCAGATTTGATTATTTCCTTTTGAAAGAGGATCTCGGTATATAGCTTAGACTAACCTTGAACTCAAGCCTTACCTGGATAAACTCCAAGAGTGGTGGTATTGGAGGCACATGCCACCATGTTTAGTTTAGAAGTGCAGTTCTTATTTTGTGTACAGATAAGGGGAGAATGGATATTGGTGTAGAAGTAGCTGATCTCTAGGACTGTTTGAAATCCACCATTCGACTCTCCATCACAAACGTAGATGGTCATACTGGTAGTGTAGAGTTCAGAATGGGGTACATGGTGATCTTGCACATTATCACCATCCTATATCAACTTATTTTCTCAGGCGAGAGATCCCAATTTTTGCTGATTACTGAAACTGCTTGAGGACATGAAGTTATGAAAGGTTGGTCTAGCTGCACACCAAATGGTGACACGAAGACTAGGTGACCTCAAGCCATACCCTAAGTGACCTAGATACAGTTCCAGTTCCAGGAGCAGGAGGTAGGAGTGGAAAACAGGGATTTTAATTGTAAGCTCCATTCCCTACTTGACAACCCAACCAGAGTAACTCATTTTTATACATTTTATTTCTTTATCTAATAAAGAGTTTTTGGCTAAAATACAGAGCTGACATCTCCAAGGGGTCATCAGAATTGAAATGTTTATAATTTAGAAAAGATTAAATTATGTATCAACTGCTAATACCATAAAGAGTAATTTCTCAATGTAAAGAAAAATGATCTTGACTATATTTCTGTCAGGAAACTATTTACAATGGAAACAAGAAGAAGATGCCACAGTTCAAAAGTAAAAAAGTATTGGTGGAATCTAGTTATTCTAAAGAAGCAATTGTGTAACTTTTCTTTTCTTCTCTCTCTCTCTCTCTCTCTCTCTTTCTCTAGCTTCCTGTGTGTGTGTGTGTGTGTGTGTGTGTGTGTGTGTGTGTGTGTGTGTAAGCAAAGACTGTTCGTTTCCTGGATGCCCAGACCTGAATAATAACACAGCAACTATATTAATTACAACACTGTTTGGCCAATACCTTAGGCATCTTTTTAACTAACTCTTACGTCTTAAATTAATCCATATTTCTTGTCTGTGTTAACCACATGACTTGGTACTTTATATCAGCAAGGCATTCTCATCTTGCCTCCTTTGTGTCTAGGTGATGACTGCAGACTGAGCCTTTCCTCTTCCCAGAATTCTCTTACTCTGGTAGCCCTGCCTATACTTCCTGCCTGACTACCAGCCAATCAGTGTTTTATTAAACCAATACAAGTGACAAATCTTACAGGGTATGAGCCCATTGTCCCACTGTGTGTGTGTGTGTGTGTGTGTGTGTGTGTGTGTATGTGTGTGTGTTTGCATACCACAAAGTGCACAAAAACCAGAGGGTGTGGGATATCCTGCTGTCATTCTCTGCCTTAGTTCCTTTGAGACATCGTCTTTCACAGAACCTGAATGGTAGATGTTACAGTCTTCTCATTCTGCTAATTTTCTTACTCTCCAACTGTCAGATGAAGATCTGCCCCTGGGGAACTGACACCAGAGACATTACAACAAGTGAGCCAGACGGTTATGCAACCTGACCCCTGTGCTTGAGGCTTCTCTTCTCACTCCCATCTCCTGTCATAATCTGTCACTGTCCCAAGTTTTGGGAGAGACTCTAGTACAGAAAACCTACAGAATCCCCAGGGAACTTAGTAGACTCTAAGCTTCTGAAACAGCCAAAGCAATACTAAACAGAAACAGTATTTTCATAGTAGCTATTGCCCCACAGTAATGACAAGCTGGAAGCACTGTCTGTGGTCAGGAGGTGATTCATGCTAAATGAGGAGAAACCTGAGTGAGGAGAGGGGTGAGCCATACAAATCTCTTAAGCAAAAGCATCCCAGAATAATATGAGGACAAATAGATGCTGTGCTCAATGGCCACAGCACTGGAGAATCAGCGGGGCCTTGAGCATAAGCAAGGCTTTAAAAAGCATTATGTTTTATTATATAGAGGCGATAAAAGGATGCCTGGTGAAGAAGGATGGAGCTCTGTGTACAAACTGCCTTGCCTAAGTGGAGGCACAGCTATCTCTTGAAGGAAAGGGGGTTGAAAAGACATGTGCAGGTTAGTAGGTTTGATTGGAAAATTCCTTGAAAAAAAATCAGTCTTTTTTATTTTTTGAAACTAAAAATTGCTAAAAAGCGTCTCCTGCTTGGTTCTGTTTGTCAGGAAACTGTCAGGTAGATTCTGAAGTAGGACGGGGTCAGGAAAGGAGTAATGATTTTCTGAGGTTGTGGCAAAGGGAACTTACCAGCAGATGTACCAGGGGTTCTGGGGGGATTCTGGGGTCTCTTTGAAATCTGTAGAGTTTGTCTTATGTGAGATGCTTCTGCTTGAATGTCAGAAAGGGAGAAGCGCAATGATGAATCCACTCATGGGAAAGGCTTTATCTATCCCATTGTGACCCACTCTCCATCCTTGACCAAGGGTGACACCTTAGAAGGTTGATACATATGGACATATGGACAACTTCTGACCTCTGGACTGCATTTGACTGGTAACAGACAGGGAGGATATTGTAGTGGGAGAGAGAAAGAGAGAGAGAGAGAGAGAGAGAGAGAGAGAGAGAGAGAGAGAGAGCTGTTTATGATTAGTTTTTCCCCTTCTTCTTCCAATGGTCTCTGGCCAGCTATGGCTCCATTTTCCTCCGTGGAGGCTCTGTTCTATTGGGGCCTCCCATAGCTTTGGTTTATCTTGGCTCCCAGAAGCTGCCTTTTCTTTTTCCTGCAGGTTTATATGTGGTGCCTGATCCTCTTTCTTGTAACCTTGGAGTCACGCTTGTGATGCTTGCTTCCCTCACATCTTCTCTTTTCCTCTCTTTGTCATCAGGTTCATGGTAAGTTATTAATGACTGCAACCCTGCATGGACTTGGTGATGGAAGACTGGCAGCAACAGCTGACAAAGATGGCATTTGTGGCTACAAAGGGAATAGGTACTGTAGGAAAGAGACTCCGAGTTCAGAATAGAGGGAAATTAAGGGCTGGGAAAGTAGCAGAGTAGGTCTGTGAAAATTTCAGAGACATACATTGGTTTCGGGGGATGGGGTACTACAGTCAACTGAAAATTAGGAGGTCATCATCAAAGGATAGGATGCTTAGAGTAGGAAATTTCTGATTGATATCTTTATTGAAAATAGCAATATCCAGGTTAGTGGTTCCCAGCTTTGTCCCACATATCAAAATTGCCAGCAGCAATGGCAATGTAGCAGTCTGGCTACAGTGGGTCTGATATGATCCCTACACATTGCAGTCTTTATAAAACTGTCTCAAATAATTCAAATGGATGGCTAAATTCAAGGACCACTGGTCCGGGGCCTGGCAACATCTTCTGCATCAGTATGATATAACAATGTGTTGGAGAGATGCGAAACCTGGCTGGGCATGGAGGCACACGCTATGATTCCAGCACCCCCAGAGGCACCAAGAGGATGGTGAGTGAAGAGGAATACAAGAAGCAAGAGGAATGGGGATGGGTACGGAGAAGCCACCACTGCTTCTGCTGCTGCTGCTAGGATTGGGAGACCAATGAAGTCAGAAGACTCGGGTTTTCTAAACTTTCCGAGCCAAAGATCTCTGGAGTAAGGCACAGTCAAGACGTAGGGGTGGGATTGTCTACTGGTAATCTTGTCTTGGGTCTCCCTTTCCTCAAATTCATTTCCATCCTTGTTTCATCATTTGCTCTTAGGATGCTTTGTTTCCATTTCTGGTGCTTGGAGACCCACATGTGAGTGAGGATTTCTGCTGTGTCTTTCCTGCCTCTGAGTCTTTTGACCCTTAGCAACTTTTAGCTTTCTTCTTTTACTTACGTAAAGATTCTTTTCCTTTGCACTACACTCAGGGATCTCTTCCTGTCTGATACATTCCAAAGGTCCATTCAAAGACCACACCAGTGAGTACTGATGGGGAGGGAGGAAGGCTCCCATATTTTAATGCACAGGGTGGGATGCACAAAGTCATTCGAATCTCTCCAGGATGGTGCATGCAACACTCCCTGGTTTGTAAAGAGAATAGGCGACTGAAGCTCAAAGTTTTCCACCCTCTTTGGCTTGCCTATGAGCACGCCACATTGTAGGGCCATTGAAATAAAATTCTTCTCTGTAGCTGAGCAGAAAACCTGCACATTTCTGATTTTGCTCTTTCCTGAGTTAATTTCTGCTGCTTAATGAGATTCGAGAATGAAGTCAGGCATGAGGAGGAGAAAGGTCACAGTGTGTGCTCAAAGGTATATTAACGACTGCTGGAGCAGACATCGCTCTCCTTTCCAAGAGGACAAAATTAAGCAGCAAATAGTAAATACGTTCAACAGCACTTTATTGCAAGTAGGACCATTTACAATGAAATAAGGATATGAGAATGGCTTCTCAGAGAAGATGGAGCTGCAAATAGAACACATCTTTCCAGTTAGTCTGCGAATGTGATTCCCACCAAGGTTAATGGGGAAGTGGGTAATGAAGGACACAGATTCCAAAGCTGTACGATGCCATATTGTATCGCACAAAGGTAATTAATACAAGACACTCTGGCTAAATGGAAACACTCTGCCCAGCAGACAACCTAAAATTATGCACAATGCTTTATGACTTTTCCCAATACTGACAGGGTGACATTAGAGGCCATGTGCTCCCTCCCTTTCCATCAGGAAGTCTGGATAGCGAAGGAAGAATGCCAAACAGAAAGAAAGCCCAGGGAGAGGGGTTGCAGTCTGTGTCTGGGCACTGGGCAGTGGTGTGCAAGCTACTTCCTTCTTCTCTGAGGCTCTTTCTTTATCTCTCAAACAGAGGATTCAAATGTATACTCTTGAAAGCTTTTAAATTTACAATTTAAATTTGGAAGCTGTCTGTACTCATCGGCAGGTCACCATTATTGCTTTTCAACAGCATGGTGGTAAATAACAATGCGCCTGGGTAAAAGGCTGCGTCTTTAAATGCAGGTGTGAATGGACACGGATTTACTTTTCCCATTGGTGCGTTAATATGAAAGGATGGATTAGTGTATCCTTAGGAATTAAAGCATGTTGCTACTGCTTAATGTTTTTCTTTAGTTGAATGTATCAATGCTGGGACTCAATCTCAGAACCTTCACAAAGCTAGGCAAGCATCACACCATCCAGCTGCATCCCCAGAAGTCATGATTTGGAGATGGCAAATCATAGCTTTCTCATTATTCTATCGCCAATGTTCATCTCTTCTCCCATCTCCCCCCCAAATGGGGAACCTGCCAGAAGTGAGGTGACTTCTGGAATTAGACACCTGAGATTAAGAAGAGCGTGTGTGAAAGGGCTGCCCTCTCTTGTCGGCCACTGTCTGTCCCTAGGCAGCAGCCGCTTTGTCTTAGTCATTCTCCAACCTGCACAAGAGGAGAGTAAGGATAAGGTCGAAATGCTGGAGGAAGGTGAGGGGATGGGTGAACATCACATTCCATTCTTACATTTGTCTGTCTCCTTGGTTGTCTGGAGAATCCCCTGATCACACACAGGCTTAAAACCTGAGCATTTGGACAAATACTGTGTCCCAGGGACAATTTTGTCCCTGTGTCCAGCCCTGTAGGTAGGATCCTGAGGGCAGATTTCCTTCTGAATGTGGTCTCAGAATTCACTGACTAATACATACATACATATATATATGTGTGTGTGTGTGTGTGTGTGTGATAAATTACAATATATCTGACTATATATTCCATATATGTAAATATGTAATATATATATATATTACAAATTCCAGATACATTGTGTATCTTTTTTATTTCCTCCCTTGAGCACTCTGATGTGTTCTTCTTTATTTACCCTTGGGGAAAAGGAAGAAAGAAAGAAAGAAAAAAAGAAAGAGAAAGAAAGAAGAATAAAACTCTAAACAGTTGATGTAGATCTTAGACTCTAAAAACTACTTAGGGTCCTTAAAGATAATTTGAGAAATCACTTGGTTTTCTCCAAATATACCTTCTTTAAAAAGACCTGTTTGGAGTAGAGGGGACCCAACAAGATCATTATGGCTTTATAAGCTAAATCTGTAGGTTGCATGACCTTGTCCTCTCCTCAAACAATGGGAAGCGAATCTTGGAGGGCTGGCAGCCTTGGGCCAAGTTATTGACAGACGCAGCATTGTCGTTATTGATTGTGGTGTAAGAGTGAATGTTTCATCAACCTTTAATTGAGCTGTTTCCTAAACAGAACCAGGTCAGCTTCCACTGTGCTGCTCCGTCTAAGGAGTTGTGCTTAAGCTTTAGTTGAACCCTCCTTAGTAGACTTTTAAACTGGCTCTAGAACTATGCTCTCTGTTGAGAGTGTTTAGTAGCTTCCAGTGTTTATGAGGTGACCAGGTAAACACAGGAGCTGTTACCTCATTTCCACCAGCTGATTCACAATGACTTGGGGGGGGGGTGTTTGGTAACTTTATTTTTAATAAAGTCCTTTTAAAAATGATACTAGTTAGCTGGAAGCTACACTGAGAAGTCCATTGATGGCTCAGTAACCAAATTAACAAGTAAGGAAACAAACAAACAAACAAAACCCTGGAATCCGGGAGACAGTGCGTCATTTCTTTTCCAAAGGAGAGGATGTGGTTACACGGATATAGAGAGGAAGCCTCAGTCCCGTGTACTTTCAAGGGGAAGAGTATGGCTCCTTCTCTGTTCTTGCTTTTCCTGTTGTTCGTTGCCTGTTGCTGTTTGCTCAACAATTGTAACCTTTAATTCAAGAAACAATTGTACCTTCTTGGAAGAATCCATAATTTAGAGGCAACTTCCCTTCTGATTCCCTGGTAGACGTGGGTATGTTGGTGAACTCAGCACTCACTGAAAGAATAAATTGGATTTCATTGAATGATGCTGTCTAATGCGAGGTGACCTTCTTCTATTGTTAAATTGGCTGGATGCTCAGGAAGTTCTGAGTTTCATTTCCTGGTACTTATATCCTCATGGACTAATATTTTTTTTTGGGGGGGGGTGGGAAAGAGGAGACTCCAACACATGACTCATCTGATCCCATATTACCATTCTTCAGTCTCCATTAAGTCATGACATATACCTCAGAGAAAGCAAGGCATGCCGCGCTGTGGCCAGCAAAAATCAAGAGGCCATTCCATCAAATACCAGCGATAGAAAAGCCTGTTCTCATTTCGTGCTCCGGTTTCTCTTCCGCTGTTCTTGACCTGGAGGGATCTGCAAGGGGCTGACAGGAAAGCAGTCAGAGGCGGAGATGCTACTATTAAAACGTGCTGGTTTATTTACATCCCTGTGTTGCCTTCCTTTGAAACCACTCCTTATTATTGGTGGGCAGCAGAGTCCTATGGCTCCTATAGGCTTTAAGATGCATTAAGCGGAGATTGTCCTGGCAGTGGAGACCTGCACTTTGTCTTTTAAGCAGATAAAAAGAGAGGTCAGTCAGAAGTAATTCCCCCACTCCTCATATAAACAGTTTAACGGCTGCAGCAACATACTTGCTTGGAATTACTCCCTCAGATTCAATTCTCTTTTCCTGTTCCACTTGTAAAAATGGTTAGTGTCCTCTATAAACTGCGGCTCACGAAGGTACAGGGCTTGCTGTGCCGCTGTAGAATAAATGTTAATCTAATACAGGTTACTAGGTCAAATGCAATCACAGGCTTGTGGGAAAAGCACAATATAGCTCTGCTTCTTCTAAAAGAGTAAACCCGGATATTATATGATAGGTTAAACACCAGTGAGCCATAGCAGGAATTTTCTTGAAAGTAAGATTTACTTGAAAGGAGACTACATTGAAAGACTGACCTAGGATTGACTTTGCTCTCCAAGAGAGCATTCTGAGACACTGACGTGCGCTGAGAAAATGGACTTCTTAAAAATGTGTGGTTCCAGAATTCCTTGGACACAGGATCAGTGCCAGCCACAGCAGCTGTGGTACATCTAAAGGCTTCATATGCTGTCAACTGTGGCTTCAATTTCTTCTCATTCCCCTCAAATCCAGATGTGATTTGTGCGTGCGCGCGCGCGCACACACACACACACACACACACACACACACACACACACACACACACAGTCTTCCTGGTATAACTCTTTCCAGCATTCTGTGGTAAATATACAGAAGAATATAAAGAAAGACACATCTTCCTCTATCTTTTCCAACAAGAACTTGCTGGGGAGAAGAGTTTTTCTTTTTCTTTTCAATAGAATTTACAACATTTAAAATCATCTCTGTGTTATGTGTTTGACACTTCGCAATCAGTGAAGACCTCAGGACTCTTTTTCTGTTTGTTGAAGGGCAAATCTCTAGCTTGAACTGCAGGGAGCTGTCTGAATGAGGAACATTCCATTCTGAACTCCAGTCAGCTCCAGAGTCTAAATGACCTGTGGCCACCTTAAGGCCTGATGCCAAGAGCTAGAGCAGGCTGGGTTAGGAATGATGGCTGTGCACGGTCATGGTAAGGAAGTGCTTTATAAGTTTCTTAGATTCTTACGTGGGATGGATTTTAGAAATGAGATAGAGTTTTCTGGGTTAATTCTGTAAATTCTTATGGAATTAAAAATGCATTTCACAAGGAGAGATCCCCAGATTGTTCTCTGGACGGAGGAGAGGGTGCCTGAACCGGCCTTGGCCCATAACCATACTGATGAATATTTTGCTTATCACCATAGAGCCTTCATCTGGAGATGGATGGCGATACAGACAGAGACCCACATTGGAGCACCGGACTGAGCCCCCCAAAGTCCAAATGAGGAGCAGAAGGAGGAAGAACATGAAAAAGGAAATCAGGACTGCGAGGGATGCTATCACCCACTGATACAAGGGGACGGATCTACTGAGAGTTTACCAAGGCCAGTTGGACTGGGACTGAACGAGGACGTGATCTAACCAGATTCTCGGAATTTGGCCGGATTCTCTGAATGTGGCTGGCCCGAAGTCTTTCTGAAAAGCCATTGACTATGACACTGGGACTTGTTTCCTCTGCATATACTGGATTTTGGGGATCCAGTCTGTTTGGATACTCACCTTCCTGGACCTGGAGGGAGGGGGGAGGAACTTGAACTTCCCACAGGGTAGGAAACCCTGACTGCCCTAAGGGACGAAGAGGGAGGAAGAGAGGGAGTGGGGGGAGTGGGAGGGTGTTGGGAAGAGGGGCGGAAATGGAAACTTTTATAATTTAATAAAATTACTTTCAAAAAAAACAAAACAAAAAACAAAAACAAAAAAATAAAAATGCATTTCACCACATGCTATATCAAGCTTGTGTGTATTTTCTTGTAGTCTTACTAGGGGGTCACTGATGTGACTAGGGCAATTTTCATTAGTATCTTTATTATTCAGAGCAAACTAGTGGTCTGATTAATTGTGCCACTTAACAGGAAACACAAACAGAGAGAGGCTTAAAAAAAAAAGAAACAAGTATCTAGCACACCAATTTGGATAACATGCAAAGAGGTCAAGTCAAAGCAGTCATCACTACAGAGCTTCATTCATTTAGTAAAGGTGCAAATACACACACACACACACACACACACACACACACACACACACACACACACCCCACATAAAACAAACCAAGCAAATCCACAGAACCTGATCAGATCTTTCTTAAAATCGAAGAAAAACCCATAAATGCATTCTCAACTACCTTCAGGAGCAGAGGTCTCTAGCTTGTCTCAGGAATGGGTTGTAACCTGTGTCCCTGGGATGGACTGTATTTTGGGGAGTGGGTTCTAGCCTGTGCCTCCAGAGTGTGTTCTATCCTGTCTTGGGTGGGTTGAAGCCTATATCCCTGGGGTGGACTTTACCTGTGTCTCAGGGGTGGGCTCTAGCCTGTGTTCTAGCCTGTGTCTCAAAGGTAGACTCTAGTTTGTATTGCGGGGGTGGGCTCTGTCCTGTGTCTCGGGGGTGGACTGTAGCCTGAGTCTCCAGGGCGGTTTTAGCCTGTGTCTCAAGGGTGGACTCTAGCCTGTATCTTGAGGGTGGGCTCTAGCCTGTGTCTCCAAGGTTGATGTAACCCTGTCTTCAGGGGTGGGCCTGTGTCTCTAGGCTCCTTCCTGTAACACCTTGTCAAAAATGATCTCAGCAGGAAAGAGAACACTGCCCTGCTGCTGCTGCACTTACTGTGGGAGTCTGAGAGCACCCTCCTGAGAACCCTATGAGACCGAACACTCAGCACTGACCAGGCCTTGTCTGTGTAGGACACAGCCTAGGTGGCCCTGCAAAGCTGATTTTTACAGTTGCCCTGAGATCTAACACTCATTCACTTAAGCATTTATTATATATCTGCTAGCACATCTCAGCTTTGGCATCCGATCACTACTACACACCACACCAGCATCTGTGCAAACAGATAAGAGCCCACCACATGTACAGTGGTACCCTGATGCAATTTGCCCACAGCTGCTCAACAAGCACCGTACCACGTTTACTTGAGATTCAGACTGGAAGCCAAATTCTAATAGGCCATTCACTGCTGCATTAGTTTTTCATAAAGACAGTCCCCCCCGCCACCCTCCCTTTGTCTCTCTCTCTGTGTGATTGTGTATGTGTGTGTGAGTTTATCAGGTTTGTCTACAAGTGTTAGATGAGGGGATGTACCATAGTCGATACAATGGAGACTACTCTGGTGTGCCCTCAGACAAAACCTTGCTCCTGACTGTCTTACCTGAGAACCGGATAACTCTGAAGAAGGCAGGTGACAAAGCTCAGAATGGAGACCAGGTTCCTGTAAAGACTTCGGTTGTCAGGTGACCGTGGTGTCAGGTGTCAACTGCAGCCTTAGCACTTCCTCACAATAGGGACTTAGACTATGCATGCACCTGGACCTCAGTTTTTAGCTGCAAAATGCAGATGATGCATCTAGCTATTCATTCTTATAACTCCCCCTCATAACTTTACAAGGGCCTTGGGTATTGGCCTGTCTTCAGCAACAGACCCACACTTGCCTATTTTTCGTAACCTCATCTCAGTGTATTTTCTACGTGGCTTGAAGACCTTGACATTGTCACTTCTTTGGAGACTTGGTTTGATCTTTGGTCCTGGTATTGTCAGGTTTTCCCAGATTTTCCTCGTATGTGCTTTCCTTTGACTGTCCTTTCCCCTCACCTGCTGCCCCTCAGCAAATTCTTTATGAACTACACAGTTTAAATGGAAGATCCCACAGGGTGTTTTTGTTGCTATTGTTGTTTCTTCAGAATCAAAAGATGGATTCTTGTGAAGTGGCTAACTTTTTTGTTTGTCCTCCTTTCCATTTTCTGAGAAGTAGAGTCAAATCATCACCTGAGACAATGTGACAATCTCAAACACTGGAGAAAACAGGGGAAAATGACATTCTGTTTGGCTGTCAAACAGAGGACCAACAAGATAATGGTGATGCGCCATTGGGTAATAGGGAGTGGCCAATAAGATGATGCAGGTTAGGAAATCTAAATCCTATCATCTTCACCTGAAAGAAATGGAGGGCACACCCAGCCAATGTCAGAGGTGGGACTTGACAATCAGAACCATTCAAGTGGTCAGAATTATCTGTTACCAAGGTGTGGTAACACCTCACAAACACACTAAGCATAGAGGCTACTCTGGTGATGCTTTGGAACACCCATGAAAATACCTGCATTTAAAAAAAATAAGATGGAAAAAGTGAATTTTAGGTGGAAGAAAATATTTTAATAAAAACTGTTAGCATATTAATGACTATAATAATTCAGTTCCAAATATGAAAAAATGTATGCATACATACATAAACATGTACATGGCCACTATACAAAAGCAGACATTCTTAATGGCTCCTGAAAGTCATATATACATGGCCCTGTTTGCCGTGACTTTGTGTCCCTTGCCGTGGACATCCTAACTGCTAAAGGACGCATCAGAGCTCTCTTTTAACCGTTAGTGAGGAAGCTTAAGGGTGGTAGACTCACTTCGGCTGCTGCCTTCTGAGAAAGAGGAGAGGATTGTAGTGACTGCAACTGAGACATGATTCTTCTCCACTGCAGAAAGGCAACTATGGTTAAGGAAACCCAGCCTTAGAATAAGGGAAAATCACGTAGATATTTCCATGTACTCCTTTCCGTATGACCTCAGAACTGAAATACATCTTGTTACCAACTGAGGGAAGCTCCAGGAAAAACTGAAGCACCGGGCGAAAGCCCTGTCAGATGTTAAGTTACATTGGTCTTTCTGTGTGTCATGTGCTGACAGGCTTGAAGCTTCTCAGATGCATGGAATATAAATACTTTACCCCCGCCCCCATTTAATCAGGAGATAGACAGCAATGGGTTTTCCACCACGATTACCTCGAGTGTCAGAATCAAAACAGGAAGTCATCATCCCCTGGAACCTGTGAATTATTTCAAGGGTCAAATGCCTTCCCTTAGTTGATGACTTCTATGCCCCAAGTCATATCTTTTGTAGAGTTAAGTTCCGCCTGGCCCGTTTTAGCCCATCTGTAAGAGGAGAGCTACTGTGTGTCACAATGTGGCTTCTAATTTCTTCACAACTTTAGGAAGCTGATCAGTTTCTTTGCCTAGAATCTTAAAAAGCCTCCACAGACTCTTTCTGCTGAAGAAGGGCTTTGAAAGCGGTTCAGGAAATTACCGTCATGAAAGCGATTTCCACGTGTGTCTCACAGTATTACAACCTCCCCCTTCAGGTTCTGCCCTTTTCTAGACTGAAGTAAGAAATGAAAGAGCAGCTTATTTTCTTTTTAAATGAGGCATGATTGGGGGGCGCAGTTCTCCAAAACCCTGCTTATGAGGAGTCTGTGCCTGCCATTAGAATTCTTCTTTGACTTCAGGACCCAATGTGTATTCTCAATTTGCTATGACTATTTCATCCCATCTAGGTCAGGCAGAATTATGTGTGTGTAGTTGAAGGGCAGTATGCATCCTAAATAGCATATCCTAAGAATGCGGAGAGTCAGGAGGACTTGCACCCACCTAGGAGGAACCCCTTCTGACAGTACCGAAATCATTTTCATACAATAAAATAAAAAGGGAGGGGTAGATATGGCACACAAAAGACTTCAAACGACCCTTTATTTTCACTAGGAAAAAAAGAATTACATCCACCATCTGTCCATCTACAAAATGTCCTTGGGGCCTCTGCGTTGCAGTGGCTATTCAGTGCTAACCCTCAGTGACCATTCGGTATTAGCCCTGTAGTGGCCATTTGATGGCAGTTCTGTAGAAAGCACTCAGGGCCAGCCATGCAGTGGTCATTTAGCGCATTCCTGTAGACCAGAGAAGCCCCCATTTCTGTGCAATGACTCATAGCCATCTTCCTGAGGGCCTTGAGGAATGGGATTTGTAGCTCACTTTGGAGAGAAATGCCAGGTCACATAGCACATAGTTTTGCTCCTGAGCTTGGTCATAAAATTTCCAGAGAGTTCCTTTTCACTCATAGTTTGAGTGCTACTGTGTGACCAGGTCTAACATGGCAAGTGTCAGTCATGGAAGGAAGAAGATTAGTTCTGTCCTTCAAAGATTTCACAGTCAGGTAAGGAACACAGAAAAGGATGGAGTGGATGCCAATCTGGGCAGCTCGCTGATATGTCATATGCACAGTGAAGCCCTGCTGACTTGGGGTATGGATGGGAATAGTAATTAGGGTTTGAAAAATAGGAAAGTTTTACCTGGTAGAGAATGTAGAAGGACATCTTGGGCCAAAGGAAAATCAACAAAAAGCGTGGAGAAGGTTTGGTGTGTGTATTTGGAGTGCGGGTGGGTCTGCAGAGTGCAGGGTATCTTAGGCTTTCCACACTAGGTGTTCCTGAGGACGTAAAGACAAATCAGGTCCAAATAACCCCTCCCATCTGAAATACTTACCTGGGATGGAAGACATGTGTGAATGAATAATGGCATCATGAAGCAGCTCTGAGCGATTCTGGGCATGCCTTTAGGAAGACCTGATAGGATTTGGTGTTGTAGGGGAAGGGTCCTCTCAGGTTTTATACGGATTTAGTTGACCACGTTGGGTGCCAGTTGTTGTAGGGGAAGGGCCTGCTTGTTTGTCCCATCTGCCTGACTAGCTTATACCCAAAATAACCACACAAACTGTATTAATTAAAACACTGCTTGACCATTAGCTCTAACTTCTTATTGGCTAACTCTTACATATCAGCTTAACACATCTCCATTAATCTGTATATTGCCACATGGCAGTGAGTTACCAGAGATTCTAATTGGCGTCCATCTCCAGTGGAGGATTCATGGCTTCTCTAACTCTGCCATTTTTCTTCCCAGCATTTAGTTCTGTCTTCCCTGCCTACCTAAGTTCTGCCCTATCAACTAGATTAAGGCATTTTCTTTATTCATTGACCAATGAAAGCAACACACAAACAGAAAGACCTCCTCCACCAATTTGGTATAATTAGAGCCAGAGAATATGACAGTGACAGTTAGAAAAGCAGAAATGATTTTGGCATTTCAAAGACTTTACTTACTGATGATGGAATCACAGCGACAGCATGTTTGCTCCCTCTTTAAAGATGTTTTGTAATGTTATCCCTCTAATTCAATACAACAACGATGTGTTATGGTTTTAGTCACACTTTAGGAGTGATTGGTTTTGGATTCTGGCTCAGTGATAGAGTACTTGTCTAATGTACATGAGGCCCCAGCATTGTGCATAAGCAAAAGACCAAAATGTACATGTTGGTGTACTAATTTATCAGAGGTCTGCATGTTAAACCAAAGCCAGAACCAAATGTATATAATCGACTTTTGTACTAGTCTAAAACCCTGTCTGTAGGAATGGAGCAGAAACTGAGTTTAAAACCCAAAGAAATCTAGCACCGGGGAAAGTTTCACACTTTTTCTTTATCCCTAGTAACTCTTAAAGTAGCAGAAAAAAAGATAGTTTGTTGGGAATGAGGCACCCTGAAGTAAGGAATAATGTTTCTGTCCAGTTAAGTGACACCACAGGCATAGGAAGCTAGAGCATGTTTACAATAAGCACACTGAGGGTGAGAGATGGGTTGACTTAGGGTCAGAAGGCCAACGGCAGTTATTTACTGAGGGCTTAGTTAGGTTGTCTAATGGCCTAAGCATTGTACAGCTGTGAACTCATTTAAAGTTCCTAACACTTTTAGGAAATAGGTGTTTCTATATTTTATGCAGCTGACTCAACTGAGCTTTTATGCTTAACTGACTTGCCAGGATTCAAAGTAAGTGGTACACAGTGCCTGTGTGTTTAATCATTTTATCAAGATAAATCTTGACAAGAAAAGGTAAAAAAGGAAAGAGGTTTGTGAAATCTTCCTTTATCCTCCGAGTTAGAGAGATTGGACTACATAAATAATTTTAGAATTCTGAAGCAACGTGATCCATTTCTAGTTCGTAATAATTTCTTGTTTTACAGACAAGAAAGTTGAGACTAAGGGTTGTAAAAAATGCACTGAGTATTTACTAGAAGTGACTGTCCAGTGGGAAAACTGTGCCTAGACAGGCAAATTTGTTGGCCACGTTCTTGCCATAACCACATAGCAGGCTAGATTATAAAGAAAAGGTAGGGCTCCACTTCTCTTGAGAATCTTGCATCAAAAGGGAAATTACCTGCTTGACTTTCTAAGGGAGTAGGTGGATGTTCAGCATACTTGTGCACCAACCATCAAATGAGGTTCTTCCTGCTCCTAAATATTCTGCTGGCACTTCAGGCTCAGTCACTTGATGACTAGGAACACAGTCTCGTCTGTCTCATAAAGTTACTTGTAATAAGCTCCCTTTGAGTGGTATAGAATTTGTGCTGAGTGCCAGCTTGCTTCTCTCTACATCCAGATGCTTACTTACTTTTGCACTAACTGAGTGGGTAAATGAAGTCAACCCACCGTCTGTCTAGGAGTCCGTGGACAGGTTTGCATAGTGGCAAAGGGTCAGGGAGATCATCCTGAGCTAACTTCATGGTCCTTGATGTCTTGTAAATTATGGAACTTTGAGCAAAATTCTTTACCTCTACAAATCTCAAGTCTTTTCATGCTTAAAATGAGTAAAATGATAATCCTTTTACAACAGAATTTGGGGGGAAGGCTAAAGTCAATGCAGACAAGGGACTTTGTAGTTTCTCAGTGGTTAAGAGAACCACCTGCTCTTCCAATGGTCCTAAGTTCAATTCCCAGCAACCATATGGTGGCTCACAACCATCTGTAATGAGATCTGGTGCCCTCTAGAAGAAGAGACCTGGTAAGTCGTCCTCATCAACTTAGACCATGAAACCCAATATGGACAAATTCGACAGAACCACCATATACGGGCAGCCTATGCATGCTTCAGCATTGCCAGGTCACAAATTTCATTTTCATTTCAGTTCATAATGGGAAGTCAATAACTGAGCATGTTTTTCTGATACTGTGAATTGAATGCTGGATTGGATCATGCTGGACAAATACTCTACCACTCTTTCTCTAGTCATATTTAGCTAATTACAGCAAGCGAGGTAATGCCACTATAAAATTTTTGCTGTATAAGCTTACAGTTTCTGATAATATCGGTTGCATTAAGATAAAGGATCACTCAAAGGATGACTGAGATTTAATTGTGAAAAACAAATCCCCTTTTTTGAAACGAATTTTGGGCCTCTAATTGGTAGCACGTGGTCAGGTATAGAATATTTTTTGCAGAGATTATCTGGCTCGGAATCACTCATATGAAGACTCCTGTGGCGAAATGCCCTTGCAGAATTTAGAGATAAGAGTGCTTGCCTTTGTCCTTTGAGACCTTGGTATGTTGATAGGGAAAGCTGCTTCTCCACAATCTCCCTTTGCCCCTGGTTAGAGTCCTTGGTGCTGTTTGATGTGGCATCATAGAAATCTGAATTAGCTTAGGCCTGATTTTATTATTTTTTCTTACACTTTTTTAAAACGTTCATTTTAGTGATTTCTCAGTTTTGTTACATTTCTGCTTTATGTTTTAGATTTCTTAAAGCTATAAATGAGGGAAGAGAAATAGACACTAATATAATTTTTAAAAAGTTCAATCTCTGACTTTTCTTATAAATGTACCTTATGCTAATTTTGACATGCCTACCTATCTTATATTTTTTATTTACATTTTTATGTGTAAGTGCTCTGTCTGCAGGTATGCCTACATGCCAGAAGAGGGCATCAGATCCCATTATAGACGGTTGTGAGCCACCATGTTATTGCTGAGAATTGAACTCAAGACCTCTGGAAGAGTAACCAGTACTCTTAATCTCTCTAGCCCTTGATATGCCTATCTTACAACAGCCTTAATTTTAACAAAAATCCAACAAAAATGTCACAATTGACTTATGCAAATAGTCCTTTTATATTTTAAAAGAAGTACATGCAAGCATTTCATACTACTAAGCAGTTTAGTTGCAATGAGAGAAGGAATCAGGGGGACTCTGGACCTGTGGTGTGATGTACACCGACCAGGGAAAGACATCTTTTTGCTGGTTAGACAAGTCAATTAATAGTCATAAACCTAAGTCAAACCAAAGAGTTAAAACCATTATTTTCTGCACCGTTGTGTATTAAGAACAAAGTAGGGCTCATGCCCAGGTATAAAGTCAGTTCTTGACATCCTGTCCATCATTCTAGATTTGTTCGTTAAAGCTTAATCTTAGAACTGTAACCGGCCAAGGTCCCTTTTAATTATAGCCTGACATCTAAAGGCTGTCTGATTAGAGAAATTATGGAGAAGGGCTTCATTTAAGTTGAAGTTGTTTTGGGGTACATTCTTAGTGGAAAAATTTCTTAAAATTAAGGTGATTCTTAGAATAAGTCACCTCATAGTAAAAGATGGTGTTAGAAGATAACTTTGCAAAAATAAAAAAAAAGGTCTCCCCAAGTTAGGGAAGAGTAGCCACATTTGGAACTGCTATGGCGGTGTAGGTCTGTGCCCCCAGGATGCAATAGGAAGGCAGGAGAGCTACAGTGGGAGGGTTCTGTAAAACACTAACAATGAATTCCACTGAGTTTTAAAAATGTCAGCCTACATGATTGCTGTTGGGTGAGAGGGAAAGTGGCCAGTCTGTGAGAACAGAATGGGGGGAAGGGGAGCATCACCCAGTAAGAGAAGGGCTTTGTGGGGGACCCAGGACAGACACCAGTTTTAGCAACCGTTTGTTGGGGAGGTATGAGTGAGTTTGCACCCACCTTTCAACTGTTTCTACCTGTGTGTGAATTATATTTTCTGTGTAAACTATAACGGATTGGGATTCAGTGAGAGTCATTGTGAGAATCTGGTCCTTTGGCCCTCTTTCTGTGGTGATCGATTTTAATTCGCTCTCTCGAATTGCTAGGAAGTCACCGGTCTGCAGGAACCTGACTTGCGCGTGCCTCCACAAGTTGTTTCTGGGAAGATCCAGACCAGGGAAATCCTCCAGTTCCACCACTGCTTCTGTGCAAATGTGCCACTCCTTATCAACACTAAGGAAGAATTTCCCAGGGGGCTTCTGTGATGGTTGTTCAACACATTTCCTTCTTGAGATCATGTTTCTTTTCCTGACTAGACCTGGCACATCTGTGTGCTCCCTCTTACCAATTCTTCCCTTTCAGAATTTGAATGTCTACGCACTCATTTGAAAGCCAGCCTCATTTCCCAAACAGGTGAGTGTCAGCGTGAATTTGCTCGATGCTGCTTTCCTATGAAATTTAATGTTTTGCTTTCTTTGCTCCAGGCTTACCCTTCATAAAACCACATTTTTTCCCTATTTAATTTGCAAGAGAACAGAAGTTACACCAGCAGTCACGAAAATACCTGAACCATTCTTTGTTTATTTCTAGAAATACTTTATAGGGCCAGTGAAAGATGTTGATGGTATCTTTTTTAATATTCTGAAGAATAATCCTATTAAATAAAAAAACAAGGAGCCTGTTATACCCACAAGGCAGAATTACCCAAAGCCGACTGGCAGGGGTCAAGTTACTTTACAAAACCCTAGTAGTGTGGTGTTCCTATCATTCCATCAAGGGCTTGGGGAATGAGAAATAATTTGCGGGCTCTGCTCATCTCTCGCTGCGAACTTTGTTCTGTGGAATTAGATACAACTTTGACAAATTAGAAAAGTCTCCTGGGTGCCCTGCTGTCCCCAGAGAAGTACAGTCCTCTGATTGTGTGCTGGCCTTCTGCAGTCCTGCCATGTCAGGCCATCAGCAACAGTCAGTCCATTGAGCGTGCTTTTTAATAAGCAAGTCTGTCACCACCAAGTTCTTCCGATCTTCCGACCTCAAATTAATCCCCAGGACACACTGACTTTCTTCTCTATTTCATTTGTGACAAAAGGCCCTCAACAGAGAAAGAACTATCTCCTTTTTTTTTTTAAAAAAAATAGCGCCCGAACAACAAAATTAACCTTTGAGATTAACTGAGGTTGAGGATTATGTCTTATCTTTTTCCCGAGACAGTGGGGTGGGATTAGTGTTTGCGTAAGGTAACGAGCACAGACTGCATTCTCTCTTCTGGATGGATATAGCTAATGAAGGGCATTCTTACTTCCCCCCGCCCTCCTTCAAGTTGATTTCAGGTCTTAGAGAAATAAGAGATATAAAATATCAACTTATAATTGATTCCTGATAAGTCTAAGGATAAAAATCTTATCTTTTACTAAAAGCACATGATCACTCTTGCCCAGTGCAAGTCTTGGATCCAACTCTGTCCTGATGCAGAGCCAGGACCATGAATGGTACCCTAAAGAACCATATTTAGGGGAAGTGTGTCTCTTTATTGGTTTACACAGTGCCAGGTAGGAAGCTGTGGTTCTGTAGGATATAGGCAATACCAGGCTGGTATGTAACCATGTTGTGACTTTTTATTTTTAAACATAAATGATTAAATAAGACGAACAAGAGATTTATGTTATTACTTCTAAGAGGCATAATTAAGATGCAGCTGGATTTAGATATACAATTATTTTTAAAGTAATGTTGATCCAAACATAAGCACATTTGTTTGTAGACACATTGGTGGTGGGATGTCAGCTGTATCGTGAATGCCATTCTTGGTCTCCGGAACTTCTTGAAGGGTGAAGCAAAGGAAATCAAGACTGTGTCAGTTCTGCGCGTAAAAGGCCCCAAAATGACACCCACTGTTTGCTGCTTTAGTACTGTGTGGTTTTTTTCTTGTTTGTTTGTTGGTTGGTTGGTTTGTTTTTTTGGTAAGGGCTTCACATTATAAATAGAACTTTATCATGACATGATACAACTGCCGTTAGTGGCCAAACTTAGGCACCCAGCTTCATGCCTAGTCCTTCTTAAAGTGATTGAATGGATCTGGAACTTGGAACAATGATTTATCCTGCTCTTAATCACTTCCTGAAGCCAAATGCTTCTTCTATTAGAAAAGCATTTTGATTTCTATTTCTTAAGACTTGAACAGATTCTGGGGATCTGACCGTTTAGAACTGTGACACCTTTCATCAAATAGGGTCATTTTTTTTTCCTATTCTATTCCTCTGCCTCTCTCTCTCCCTCCTTTCATTCCTTCTCATTTTATTTTTAACTCAGCAGTAGCAATAGCCATAGCAAATAGTAGAATAAGAGAGATTGTGCTCTAGGTGAGAGACTAGGGTTATACAGAGTGGAAAAATGACCATGTCAGTCCCCATGAGCCAATTACATAATACTCAAAGTTTCAGGGAAATGAAAAAGAGGCATGTGTTGGGATCCCTAGCTCCCCATTATCATCGTCTTGAGCTAGCGACTTATCGTGTGTTGTGCTGGTTTTGGCTAAAGAAAGTGCTTTGAGGAAGCAGTTTTTAAGGCTCACTTGATGTCTCTGGAAGGCAATAAAGATTTCTATTTGCAAGTAGCCCTCTTTCCTATGGAGTGTATTGTGTTGGCATTGTCAACTCCAGCAAAATAATAGCTTCTTTATTTTCTTTAGAGGGAAGAATAGCAGGTCTATTTCACAGACCTGGTTTGAATGTGGACATTTTACTTTCTGGGTGTGCAATCATTTCGGGTCGTTTACCTTCCTTCTCAACATTCACATTAGCTGTGCAGAGTTAACGCAGTCTGTTAAACAGTGCTAAAGAGCGGCTGTAAAGGCCAAGCGATGAAAGGCTCTGTTTTACTATTCTACATGGAATCTAGCTTTTCAAGTACATTTATAATCTAGGCAGATGTCTTGGACCACATCATGCTTAAGCAAGCTGCATGCTGCATGTAGACTTGATTTCATTTGGCTATTCTACCCATTGTCTGGAAGTTCCTTGAGAATGGAAACATAATTGACATCTTGAATTTTTTGTTTTATTTTATTTTCTGTTTATGGGGGTTTTGCCTGCATGCACGCCTGTGTACCATGTGCATGCCTTGGATTCCCTAGAAGTGGAGTCACACATGGTTATGAGCTGCCTCTGTGTGCTGGGAATTGAACTGAGGTCCTTTGGAAAAGCATCCAGTGAACCACTGAGAAATCCAGCCATCTCATACCAATGAAACTTAAAGCCCAGCTCAATGGCTCAATCCTAGTAGACAACTGGTCAAAGAGATCAGATGTTTGGCACATTTAACTGTATCATTAATAAGGGTACTCAATTGGATGTTAGACTTGAGGATGCCTATATATCTGCTCCTCGTGGAAATGTATGTTACAACACTATTTTGGATAAGTTTTCACATATTCGTATGATAAGATTCCGTAGATAATATTTCCCTCAATGTCTGGTGAGGTCTAAGGAAGTTAAAAATAAAGCGTAAAGAAAAATTAGGATGGTCATTACCCCCCCCGCCAAGTTTATCATAAGGAGTGCAAAGTGAGTGCTGGTGTGCTGGAGAAGTTTGGCTAACACACTCGGTTGCACAATCATACTGACCACCTCCAACACTCCACTGTGTCCAGAAAGGCAACACTTGTGTAAGGTGAAGTAAAGACTATCCGGGTGTCACCATGGTAGGCAAAAGAACACAAGAAAGTACATTTGAGATCCCTGTGGGATTGGGAACCAATCCATAACATCAAACTGACTGTTCTCCACAAACAAGACCACTTTGATCCCCCTGTTCTGAGGAAGAGATGGCATGGGGTTTCTTTCTTATTTCTTCAATCCTCCTTCCCCTCATATCTGGCATTTTACAATGAAATTTCCAACAGATATGGCTTGCCCAACAGACATCACAATGCATTGATGGCGTATGTGTGCCAGACTTTCAGTATGCTATTAAACTAAACCAAGTTCTCTCAAAGCAACAGGCATGAGTTGACTTTAAGACACAGAAACAAGGAAACTGAGTAAAAGCAGAATCTCTGAATCATTCACTTCAGCATTGCAGAGGAGATGAAGTGTAATCAGAGCTACAAATTACAGAGAGAGGCAGGGAGGAAGTCTTTAGAACATCTGATGTGATGAACTTCCATTGGCAGAAACTCAAGTTAATCACTTCTACAGAAATCAAAAATTCTTCAATTATAAAATAAGATGGGAAAAAAATCCTCTCTCCCATGTAAGAACCCATCCCCAGATACCCATGAGGATGGAACCAGGCTTGGTTTAGCAATTCCTATTTTTAAGTTATTTTATTTTCTTAAGTATAATCTATCTATGACATATTTACATTGTTTCCAAACTATTTCATGTTGACCAAGTTTTACTGCCTCCAAAACCAAATTCAGAAAAGAAAATATATTTCGCATCTTTAAAAATAGGAAGAATTTTTAGTATTAGTTTTCTACTAGTTGCAAAAGTAGAATTTATTTTACTATGGACAAATTAGGAAAATATAAAAAGCTACATAAAAAGGAAAGCAAAATCAATGTATAATCCTTCGCAATTAACGTATAAACCTTTGCTTTGAGAATTTCAAAGGGTCAGGGTCTTTCCACCTTTTTCAGTCTGTAGATTAATGCTTGTACTGTGATTTCTTCTTCCACTTTATGGTGTTTCATAAACATTGTATTATTTCTTAAAACAAGACTTGAAATTGCTTAATATAACATGACAGATGTATATTGTATGGTATTTAATAGGGTTAATATTTTTAAAATTCAGTTGTCTCCAGTTACTAGTTATTATTTTCCAAATAAAATACATGAATGAACAACAAATATCCTACACATAGATTGCACATATATTACTGACTCTTTCCCTTGTACCAAATTCCAGGAAGAGTCTTCTCAATATAGGCTATAGGCAGCTTCAATATCCGGCTACCTTATAAGAGAAAGATTCTTCCACCAAAGCAGGGGGGTTCAGCCACAAGTGTCCTGGGCTCCAGAAAATAAACATATCTACCCTGGAAGGAGGTAGGTACTCTTCAAAGAATTAGATCATGTACCTCAGGATCAGGGGGAAAAGTTATAAAATGAAAAAAGTAATTTTTTTTTCATGTTTCTATATGAACAAATGGGAACAGAAAAAAAAAACGTGAAAACTGTAGAAAGTCATTGTGGTACTTTGAATGACAATTCTCCCCTACCTATAGAATTAAATAAAAATTTGTACACTTGGTTGGCTGGGATTGGCACTATTTGAAAGGATTAGGAGGTGTGGCCTTGTTGGAGAAAGTATATTCACTAGAGCAGGAATTTGAAGCTTAAGAAAAAAAAAACATTCCAAGCGAGAGTCTCTGTCTTTCTACTGCCTGCGAATCAAGATGTAGCTCTGTGCTACTTCTCTGGCACCATGTCTGCCTGTACGCTGTCCTGTGTCCCACCATGATGACAATGACTAGATCTCTGAAACTGTAAGTAACCCCTAATTAAATGCTTTTCTTTATGAATTACCACAGTCATGGTGTCTCTTCACAGCAATAGACCACTGATGAAGACGGCCATTAAATACAGAAGCATGACAAGCCAACTTTAAAAAGACAATGGAATAAAGTAGAGAGGGCTGTTTATCCAGATTCATCTAGACTGTGGGTATTGTCTCCAACAATGACTTCATTCAAAATCCCAAGCACTCTTCTTCCCAGAACAGCCATCCCACTCACACTTTTGGATTTGATCCTTGGCAGCTGCACCTGGCCCTTTCCATGACTAATGTGCCCGGTGCAAGTCAGATTGACTAGATATTTCCTCAAAGTCTGTAAGATTGTCTTTTGTATAAATAGAATACACCTTCAGTTACAAGGCATTGAAAACTCTGACTCATATTGGCTTAGGCCAAAGGATTTTTGTTGGCCCCTGTACATAAAGCATTGTAAGAGAGATTTAGGCTATGATTTGATAGGAAACTTAGATGGTATCATCAGGATCCAAGTATTTGCTCGTCTTCCTCTGAGCAAGCTCTTCCTTCAGGCTGGCTATCCCAGTCTCAGAGTCACTGCACTGAGTTGTGCCCAAGGGTAAAGTGTGAGCTTGAGTGAAATATTCAGGATAGTTTGTCCCTTGGTTCACTCTCACCTTACTTGTTTAGGTCTCATGCCCATCATTGAATCTTCAGTCCCTGGCCTTGATAACAGACTCACTTAGTCAACTGAAGTCATTTTAGGTTTTCCTCTAGAGCTAGGGGTGAAGTTTGTATAAGATAGGGCAAGGAATTAGAACACTGTCTGGAAATACATCTGGATGAGGATAGGAACACACATCTCCTAGCATTTCACATCATCCAAGTCTGAGACTTTAACTTGTTGGTTGTTACAGAGCTAAATTCTACAAAGGGAGGGATGGATGGTAAAGAGGAAAGAAGAAAGCAGAGGAAAGAAGAAAGCTGATGGCCTTTCAGTTGCTGCTTCTAGTTCTTTCTCAAGGCTATTCTGCTTCTGCCCCTGGTCCCTGCAAGGTCCCCATGTGTTTATAATAAATTTCCTTTTTGTTTAGATCATTCTCAGTTGTCTCTTGCCTGTTTGCATTCATGAAGATGCAGGAAATATCCCCAACCTTTCTCTGAGGCTGCTTGTTTTATTGTCTCCCTCTGCCTCGCATGTGGGCCTTCCATTTGGTAATTCTTTTCCCTCTATTAAAGGTGAGCTCATAAGTGCCTTGAATAAATAGCAAAGAAGATCAGAGAACACAAGGAGATGATCATGTAGCTAAGTTTGACTGTCTGTAATCTATCAGGTGACTGATATGATATATGGAAAACTTGGATACCACTTTCTTAAATGATGCTTATCAGTTCCTCAAAAGGAATGAGGCAAAACCTTCAAACAAATTTTTCTTTTTCCCTTTCCTGTTGCACCATAATGTGATGTTATGTGTAATACTTTGTTTTGTTTTGTTTTTTTAAAAAGCCCATAAAAGTGTCCTGGTTGACATGCAACATCATGACAAACCCTAGTGGATTGTGTCAACCGTTTTACTCCATGTTGCTTTAAGGGGTATATTGTAATGTGACTGATACCCATGGGACAGCACATCACAATGGGAACTGTCTTAGAAACAGCAGAGAATGAAAAGTGTTTGTGTGCTGTTGGGTTCCTGACTGATGAGTGCTATTGGATTCCTGTGTGCTGCCCCTTCCATCTGTAATTAGCCAGGAGGAAGCTCCATTCTTGAGGCATGGACAGACTATGAGTTTGGGCTGAACATCTCTGTATCTCTTTTCAGTGTTTTTAGTAATAACATCTTTCTATGCTTTGGAATTGCTTTCAGAACTTTCATATCCAAAGAATCCTATCCCTGCTCATATATGTCTTTTCTCTTTCAAATTTTCAATATTTTCTGTCTCTTATTCTTTTAAACCTGGAGGCAGAAAAAGAACCTAAACAAACCACAAAACACTTTTTACCTTTTACTGTAAGGTCCATGAGAGCGCACATAATGAGAGTTTGTTGAATGAGTTGCTGATCAATATTCATCTTTGTGACTTGTTTGTGTGCTCAGTGTGGCATTTAATAAAGCACAGTAAATGGATCGATTTCTTTAGACTTTTCTAGCAAATAATCACAAACACAGAGGTTTCAAAGAGATCTGTCCCCCACAGTTCTAGAGGACACAAGTCCAAATTTAAGGTACTGAAAAGGCCACACTCCCTAACCAATCTTAAGGGGAGAGTCACTTCCAGCACTCCCCAGAGACACCACACAGTCCTATCCAACTTTTGCTTTTAACCTTTGATAAAATTGTCAGGTTTATTATTAATAAAGAAAGCCAGACCTGGGTATCCAGCACCTGTTTATCAAGCAGGGGAGGATGTGCCTGCCATGTCTTTGTACTAGTATAGCAGCGTGACTGTGCGTTTATATTTTTCTCTTTGATTGGTATCTGTGGGTACACAGAGTTGTTTGTTTCTTGAAACAGAAACTCTTGTAGTCCAGACTGGCCTTGAACTCCTGATTCATCTGCCTCTGCCTCTCAAAAGCTATGATTTAGGTAATTAATGTTTTTCTTTTATTCTTAAGGCTGGGCTCTGTCCTCCACACCTGGATGTGTCCTCTCTATAAAAGCAGAAAAATTCTGAAGCAAATGAAGTCAGCTAGAATTCACCATAGTAGAAACTCTTCACCATGTAGGTTGATATCTAAGATTGATCGCGAAAATCCCTTTATATGAAATAGCTACACTTTACCTATAAAAGGAACTCAGTAGCTCCACTTCCCCTAGTCATAGGAAATGATCACCCTCAAAGAGACCTTTTTTTCTTTCAGTAGGTATACAAAATAGAACTTATTAATTTGGCTAAGCTTAATTAAGAAAATAAAAGACTTCAAAGGAGCAAAATAAAGGTACTTGCTCAATATCTTTCAAAGTTTCGATATAAATCAAATTTTTGGTAACTCAAAGGTCATTCTCTAAACAACTTTCTTATATAATTTTACACTTGATTATATTCTTAAAATCAGATATAATAAATGATTTTCCTTGAAGTTCAGTACATGGTGACTTCTATTGAGCACATGGTGATAATAAGGTATAAGTCTCACCTACATCTTCGCAAATTAAGTGGCTTGACTTATTTTCCATGGGTTCCCTTACAAAGGGTTATGAAGCAGTCTGGTCCTAAGCATACACGCACACACACACACACACACACACACACACACACACTGTATATATATATATATATCATCTACCTTTCTGAAGACAGAGGTGTACATTGTTCTTCCCATCCTAGGTTTGTCAACTGTCTGAATTAGGGCTTGAGACTAAAATATGGAATTAGCAGGACTGTAGCTTTTCATTTTGTCAGTATAGAGCATTATCCCAAATTTCTGAGGAATTTTGTGCCTTCCCACCATTCTCTGAGTGCCAAATGTGCACTTAGAGGAGGAGGAGGTTAATTTATCTATTTATTTCTGTACGTGTATGTACATGCAGGTACCTGCATGTGTGTATGCCCACCAAAAGAGGATACAAGATCCCTGAGAACTGGAGTTACAGGTGGCTGCGAGCAGCCTAATATGAAGTCTTCAACAAGATCACGGGGTGCTCTCAAACGTTAACAGGTTACAGTGTCTTCTGCATCTCTTTGTATTCAGTATTGTGTCATGTTCTTGGGCTCCAGCTCACTGCCGATTCACTCCTCGAGTGTATTCTTGCCAGCTGTTATGAAAGGAAAGCTAAGCCTTTCTTACAGCCAGCAGCATCACCACAGCATTAACCCTCATCTTTGGTCCCCTGAAAGCTGCAGCACAGGGCTTTGCTTTGTCCATTCCTCTACCATTCATTTCGGATCTTTCCCACACCCAAATGTGTACACGTTTTACATTTTCACGTCTTTGCTGACTTTTATACCTCTTGGCCTCAAAATGACAGAGCAGCGCTGTACAGAATGAGAAAGTTTTACATAAATGAGATCTCTGAGCGTAGATGTAAGGCTGCTGAGTTACTTTATTTCTGTGTATATACTTGATGAGAGCATTGGATGAATCAAGTGAAGAATGAACAAAGGATGAGGGAGTATTCATGGCACATTCAGACCTTATCAGGTCTGCGGTCAGTTATCTGTTGAAGAAAATTACATTGCGTCTGTCAATAGACTTAATAACTCGGGGCCTGTGATTTCATAATGGATAATCACGCAAATTCAGGAAGCTATACCATATGCCATTCCAGTTTTCTCCTCTCTTATTCACCTTAATTTTCTAGATGACTGAAATTATCTAGCCCTGCACTGGAGATGGCTCACAGGGAAAGAGGGCCTGGAGGAATCCAGCCCCTCCCACGTCAGGCCTGTGCAGGTTGAGGCTGCTGGGTTTTGTCTGCGACTCGGGCATCTAATTGGAATGAGCAGAACTTGGAAATTGTAAACCTGGACAATGCAAGTGATTAATGGATGGGAAACAGTGCAGGGAAGATGTGGAACAGCTTAGGGAACTGAGGAGGGAGAGACGGCTGGGGAAGGCCGATGATGCAGCGTCTGATGAAGAATTCCACATCTTGGTATGGGAACCATGTGGGATATAGAGTCAACACAGATTATTCTAGAAAATCTTTCTAGGAATTAGGGACTCTCAAGGACACTCATTTCCATTGATTAAAGCTATTATTTCTATTTATAGAATCATTTATTCATTTATGTATAATATGGTCTTTGTATCAGTAAGTAATGGTGTTTGTTAACTAAAAGTATTAAATGACTTAATTTCAGCCATCTGACCAAGTAGGTGTTTCTTGTTCTCAGGTGAGATCTGGTGAAGGCAATTCCTTGTGTGGCTTGGGCTGCTCAGTGACATCATCGAGGGCTCAAACTCTTTCCACCATTCCCCTAGACTCTCTACTACAGCCCTTTTCCTCACGTTGTTTCCAGTGCCAGGTGGTCACTGTATCTGTAGACCATCCCTTTCCTGTGCAGGACAGGGGTCCTCACCACGTGGCCCTTCATATCAGAAGCAAGTCTGACCAGAGACTCCCAAGAGATGCTTACTGGAATTTCATGAGCCCAAACTGCTTCTCACAGACAAGGAGGAAGCTTCCAGAGAAGCAGAGTAAGTCAGCATCTGGCTTGGGCATATTGTTGTCTAAAGACACCTGGAGATGTGTGACCCAGGAAGGAAGGATGAACACAGGTCAGTTCAGCAATGACCAGGGGCTGCGGCCACCATGTGCTCAAGCTCCCAAGTGAAGAGAACCCAAGAAGCTTTGACCAACTGTGCTATTACTGGGTGGGCCTAGCAAAGGCAAGGGTGAAGGTCACTAGGACACTACTGCTACCTGTCTTTGCATGATTTCTTTTTAATTATTATATTTTAGAGTTTCATATATAGATATTTTACACGCTGACCACTTTCATCTTCCACCTCCACACCAACTTTCATCACCCTCTCTCTTTCCTCTCTCTCTCTCTCTCTCTCTCTCTCTCTCTCTTGTGCATTCTTTACTATTTGTTTTGTTTATGTTATGCCAGGGTTAATCAGGACCACCTGTTTAATCGTGGGTTTGGAACTATCTATCGCAGCCTGGACGGCTCAGTCAAGGGTACACAATCAAAGGCAGTGATTCTCCCTCTTCCAGAATCTGTCAATAGCCGATGCCCAGGGGTTCAGGGTATAGCCTCATTGAGCAGCTCCCTCTTCTTTTGACCAGTTGTTGGGTGAGGGAAAACCTTGTGTGGGCCCAGTACAGGGAACTTTAGTTGTCATGAGCTAATGAATGTGTTGGCTGTGTTGAGTCCAGAGAGGGACATTTCACAGACCTTCACCTATGTAAGGGCTCTTACATCCTTCCTGCCCCCTTTCCTGACTCTGTCTTTCAAGTGCTAGAATGAAAAGCTTGTGTATATATGCACTCCGCAGCGCATTTTCAAAGTAAGGTCATTCATTTTCTTGATTTTAGTATTTTTTTTGTTTTTTTGTATATTCTTTTTTTGATTCTATAATTCTTTTTCTTTGTTAATGTATTTTTAAAATTGATTATTTGGGGATCTCACGTCATGTACCCCAGTCCTGCTCATTTCCCAGCCCTTCACCCTTGTAACCCCCCCAAAGAAAATAAATAATTAAAATTAACATTAAAATTTTAAAAACATTACGCTAGTCCCTCTGGGCAATGACCTGCTCCTCTATTAACCTCAATCTCCCTCACAATGGTCACAGCTGTCTTGTCTCCAGTTCCACCGTGTGTGTGTGTGTGTGTGTGTGTGTGTGTGTGTGTGTGCACCACTTGGCTCCTTCTTTCCCCCCTTTCCATCACATATTCATGTGTTGTAGTGGCATTGGGAACTGAGGTGAGTCATGGGATACCCTTCTGCCCAAGCCGCATCGCAAATGCTCACTGAAATGAGTTTTTGGTCTGGTTCAAGGCCTCTGGCTTCTGCAACATCATCAATACTGGACCCTCACGGAGACCTCCACTCCTTTCTGCTGCCTTCTTATGTCCTGAGGCTATGGTTCTGCCAGTTCTACTGCGCCCACACCACTGGGGCCAAGTTTCATATCCACACTCTCATGCCAACTCTGCTGTGTCACCAGGGCCACCTCTCCTTTACGCATGTCAGCTCCTGGGCCAATGTATGTTGACTAATGAGGGGCAGGGCCAGCTCTCCTGCACCCAAGCTACCAGGGCCAGCTCTATTGTATTCTCTCCACTGGGACCAGCTCTCCTACGTCCATGCTGCAGGTGGTCATTGAGGGGTGGGGCCAACTAAGCAAAGTCCTTGATCATCAACATGGCTTCAGGCTTCAGGCTTCAGGCTGCAGTTTAGACCACCGGCATCTGCTTTCCCAGATATTCTACATCAGACACACTGAACTAAAGGGTCGTAGCTAAGATCTTCATATGAGAGAAAAAAATGTAGCGTTTGTCTTTGGACCTGGGGTTACCTTTACTCACGATGATTATTTCCAGCTCCATCTATTTACCTGCAAATTTCATTTTTCTTTACAGCTGAATACTATTCCATTGTGTATAGGTACCAGATCTTCACTATTCACTCAGCAGCTGGTGGGCATCTAGGCTCTGTCCTTCCAGGAGTGGTATAGCTGGCACATATGGTAGTTTTGTTATTTATTTGTACCTATCTATTTATTTTGGAAAAAAAATACCCTGAACTTATTTCCAAAGTGGGTATACGAGTATGTGCTCTCACCAACAGTATATAAGTGCAACATATCTGCACCAGCACCTGTTATTATTGGTGTTTTTGATGATGGTCATTCTGAGTGTGTTAAGATGGAATCTTAACGTGTGTGTGTGTGCGCGCGCGTGCGTGTGTGTGTGTGTGTGTGTGTGTGTGTGTGTGTATTTGGAGATTAGGACAGGGTGGAGGGTGTCTATCTCTATAGCCTTGGCAATCCTGGAACTCACTATGTGGCCCAGGGTGGATCTGAACTAACAGATAACTGTCTACCTCTGCCTTCTGAGTGTTGTGGTTAAAGGCATGTGCTACTATGCCTGGCTTCTTAAAGCAGTTTTAATCTGCATTTCCCTTATGAATAAAGATGCTGAACACTTTTTAAATTGTTTTCTTGTCATTTCTTCTTTTAAGAATATTCTATTTAGTTGTGTAGCCTATGCACACAATCCCTGCCCCTGTTTTTCTTGTTATACTGGATCTTACTCTATAGCTCTGGCTGGCCTAGAGCTTGCTTTGTAGACCAAGCTAGACTTGAACTTATAGAGTTCCACCTGCCTCCATCTCCAGGTATTGGGGTTAAAGGATTTCATGTATATTCAGCATGCTGCCCATTTTTAAATAGGGTCATTTTGATGTTTAGATTTTTAGCTTTTTAAATATTGTTGTCACTAATCCTCTGGTGGATGCATAGCAGGCAAAAAACATTTTCTTCATTCTGTGAACTGCCTCTCCATTTAACTGACAGATTATTTTTCTGTGCAAAAGTTTTTTTTTAATTTCATGAAGTTCAATTTGTCAATTGTTAGTCTTATTTCCTGTATTATTATAGTCCTATTCAGAACAATCATCACCTTTGTTTATATGCTGAGACATACCCTTTCCCATTTCCTCTAGTCATTTTAGATTATCTGGTTTGATACTGAAGTCTTTGAACCATCTGAGCTGAGTTTTGTGTAAGATAAGAGCTAGGGATCTAGTTGCATCCTTCTTTAAGTTGGTACCCAGGTTTCCTAGCAATGTTAGTTAAGGATGTTGTCCTTTACCCAATGTACATTTTTGACAACCTTGTCAAGTACTCAATCAGCTGTTCTTTTGTGGACTTATGAATGTGTATAGATGAGATGTTTGAAATTTCTCTCTCCATGTATATTCTTTTTTATTAACTTTCAACCCCACCTCTATATTAAAATTTTCTCCTTTATTTTGAGATTTTTGGTCTTTCCTTGCCTTTATTACCTCTTTCTTTTCTTTTTTTCTCTTTACTTCAAGCTTTCCTTGCTTCATTCCTTGGTCTCATTAACAAACCCCAGTGACATAGGCTCTTTCTCTTCTGTATCCCAGGGTCCCTGAATCTGGTGTTATCATTTGAAGATGGTCACAGACATGTGTTTTCTGTATTCTTTGGGGAGAATGCATGTGGAAGTCACTCCAAAGGTATGAACCAAGTTCTAGGCCTTCTGTTGTTCACCTGGAGAAATCAAAAGTATTCGGTTAAAATGAGAAAAGACAGAGAACATGTGCTGAATTTATAGTGGTGAGAATGTCACAGCCTTGTGGCTTCGGTCAGACCATTTACAAGGAACCAGTTAAACAAGGTCCTTTGACTTCATTTCATTGTCCAAGGTACACACTGCAAGGATGTGTCTAGTGATCAATTCTTTCCAGAAAAGCAAGAGTCTTGGCAAGTGGAGCTTATCTCCCATTTGTGAATAACTGGGTAAGTTTGGTGCCTAGAATGGTCCTATTTGGAAGGGCCTCAAAGAGTAGATGTGTAAATGTGTCTGTGACTCTTGTGGATGTATTCTCATATACAGCTATCCTGATATTTGCTGTACTATCAGGATATTCTGAGACTTGCTATTATCTAAAAAAGACACTGTTGCGAGATGGGCTATGCTCCCATAATACCCAGTAACTGTCTCTGGTCTCTTTGTACTGGACTCCAATCCCTGTTCTGACACCTAGTTGTGAAAAATACCTGGGGGTGATACTTCGGGAGGTTATGCCCAAGGAAGTGATGCCTGGGTGTGATGCCTAGGGAGGTGATGCTTAAGAGGATGATAACTAGGGAGTGCTGCCTAGGGGGATGATACCTAGGGAGGGGATGCCAAGAGGGTGATACCTTGGGGGGTGATGCCTAGGGAGGTGAGACTAGAGAGGTGATGTCTCTGGAGGTGATGCCTAGGCAGGTAATGACTAGGGAGGTGATGACGTGGGAGATGATGTCTGGGGAGGCGAAGCCTAGGGAGGTGATGACTTGGGAGGTGATGTCTGGGGAGGTGATGCATAGGGAGGTAATGTCTTGGGAGGTGATGAGGTGTTGAGCTTTTCATTCTGCTTGAGAGAAAACTTCCTTCTATTCAGATGCACAACCTCTCTGGAAATTGATTCAAAAGCATCAAGAACCAGCGAGGCTTCTGAGATATTTTCCTTTTCCTTGAAGGCATTCCTTCTTTGCCTTTGTATCTCAAATTTTAGGATGCACATTTCCCTGGCCGGCTCTTTCTAACTATAGACCATGGGGGAGCTTGGGCACACAGCTCCTCTCTGCCTTCTGCCAGTGTGCTACTCACTGTTTTGCTTTTTTTTTTTCTCTGAATACAGTTTTTTGTTTTATTTTGTTTTCAAGGCAGATGAAACTTCATGGACCATTTCTTCCTACTTTCCTAGAAACAAAGACTGGCCCAAGGGAGGGAGTGTGAGACAGGAGACTTACACAGAAAGTCACTTCTCAGCATCCGCCAAGGAAAGTGCTGACCTAGTGGAGGGGCCCTGGGATTTGGAGCCAGGGCTCCAAGAAGCTGCACAGCTGTATGTGCACATTAATCACGCAGCTTCCTCAGCACCAGGCAGAGTGGGATTTCTGTGATCAAGGGCTCGGTATAAACAAGGTTGTAGCCTCTCTCTCTCTCTCTCTCTCTCTCTCTCTCTCTCTCTCTCTCTAACTTCCTTCCTCACTCCCTCCACGTTTCTCTCTCCCTCCCTGTCTCTGCAGCTTCATTCTCTCTAGCTCATGGCTTTTTTTTCAAAGAAGAGTAGATGTTTTTCATTTCTTCCCCAATTGCTCTTATTTTCTGTTATTTGCACTTTCCCAGTTGAAGTGCAACAGATGTTTCAAACGGGTTTGGAACAAAATTCCTCATTAGGGACCATGGCCGATAAATCACATCCCTAGCTGCACTACCCCCATTTGCTCAGATCTTGGTGGATTTTTTTCCCAGGGTGAGAAGTTGAAGAAGAATCTATAATAAAACTATAACGAAAAGAACATAATAATAATCACATTTATTGGCTGAGCTGGGAGTTGCTGCCCGTCTGAGTACTATCCCATCTGTTATTTCGCCCCACACTCAAAGCCACCCTCAGGGACAGGTATTATTGCCTTCGTTTAACTTATAAGAAATGGAAATGCAAACGGGACTGGGGAATTGAGCAAAAAACTTCATCTGCCCCACATTTGAAGAGTTTGATTAGAATATGGAATGCTACAGTGTCCACACACAAGAATTCCGACAATAAACCAAGCTTTCTAAGTGTTAACAGTAAGGTTCCTACTACCAATGTGTTCTGGACTTCAACGTTGCCTCCATTATTTCTATGAATTTTCAAGACCATCTTAGATATATTCATCAACTTTTTTTCTCTCTCAAATTGTTTATTGTGATGTTTTTGGAAACATTATTGATGGCAATATACCCAGCAACAGACTCTCAGAGTAAAGCAGATTGCTCTGTAACTTCTTGATATACTTGTGTGCATGCAGTATGACTTCCCTGATGTCTGATGCCAGATGAGCAGTTACATCAAGTTGCTAAAGCAAATGCGTCTTCAATCACATGTAAGCAGATAATGACTGTAGCTTATAGTTTATTATGTGAGGATGTTAGGGTAAAGGGACACAAGCTATGAACTCTTTTGTAACCCTCATTTCTCCTGTGGTCCAGTCTTCAAGTCCCTCCTTTTCAGATCTCTGACCCAAAATCATCTTATCAAGAACTTTCTTAGTCACTTTATTCCAAATGGTCACATACTAACTAACTAGTCAACTGGTCAACCTATTTATCAGGGATTTCTGTCTGTTTTGAATGGTGTGATGTCCCAGGGTCCTAGAAGAGAATTTAGACTGAAGCAGGCCCTCAAAAATATTTCCCGAAGAGATCAGAAGTCAAATAAGAAAGTGAAACAAAATGCTTTGAGGGGAATCAGAGTGGCATTAAAGGGTTTCTAAAGAAAAGAATTTAAGAACTTTAGTCTTGAGGTTTCTCACTGACCAAGATGCCATTCCTTCTTCAAAGGAGGTCAGTTTCCGAAGCATGATGGTAAAGTTGTGAACACATGTGTGCTTCCTTGCAGAGGACAGTGAGGAAATGGGGTAGCCACATATCTCAGGCCGGCAGTGTAATTTTATATTACCATGTTGATGTAGGTGGATCTTCTGTCTATGTGTTACTTTCATTGGTCAAATAAAGAGACTGCCTTGGCCTTTGATAGGACAGAAGCTTAGATAGGTGGAGTAGACAGAACAAAATGCTGGAAGAAAGAAACAGAATCATACAGATGCCATGAAGCTCTGGCCCGAGATGGATGTAGGTTAGAGTCTTCCTGGTAAGCCACAACCCCGTGGTGATACACAGATTACTAGATATGGGTTAAAGCAAGATGTGAGAGTTAGCCAAGAAGAGGCTAGATAGAATGGGCCAGGCAATGTTTAAATGAATACAATCTGTATGTTATTTCGGGGTATAAGCTAGCTAGCCAGGCAGCTGGGAACCGGACTGCAGGAAGCAGCCCGCTGCTCCCTTTTACTATACCATGTAGAACCTGAAGGTGTGGTGTGCAGCTTGCAGGAAACAGGGTGGTAGGAAGGCAGACAAAACTTCTTTTCCATGTGATGTCTGACTTTTTGTTGTGACTGTTGGTGTTTTGATCACTGATGCAGAGTACAGCTCTTCAATGATCCAGAATCCAAATAATAAGGAAAACATTCCTGAGGGCTTATTATAGTAATTATTGTTAAACTGAAATCTGGCAGGACTAGAGGTGCCTTGGAAGTCATCAAATGGGCATTGTTTTTAGACTATCTGAATGTCTATCATCAATTTCTCTGGAAGCTGATCATCAATTCTAAGTTGGTCAAAGTAGAAGCCACAGCAGCAGTGGTATCTAGGGGACTCTTTCTCATGTGCTGGGCATACAGCCCAATACTAGAGAGAGTGTTGGCCCAGCATACACTGGATCTGTGCTCTGTTACAGCAAATAAACACATGAAAAAGGTATGATTGCAGCCCTTTCCCTGACTTACTGAATTGGAGTGTGCATTTAAACAAGATATCTAGAGACTGAAAAGGACTCTGAAAAATCATTAGCTTAGAGCATTAATTCAGCTGAATAATGAGCTTCTCCCCTCATAGTGAAGGACATTTACCTTTCCTGGAAATGCTGAGAGTAAACTTTTAGCTCATTCCACAAATGTAGTTTATGAACCTTGATATTTAAATATGACATCAATTATTACTTTTCATTTTCATTTTCTAAAAGATCTGCTAATTTTCCGACTGTGGAAGTAACATTTTGAAATCATGATGTTAGAACGAAGCCTAGGCAGTTTATGATTCTGGAGTAAATTTCACTGACGAAAAACATTAAAAGGAGAAATATATGATTGGAGAGCTGATTCTGCCGAGTGAGGTATTTGCTGCTGAGCCTGGGGACCTGTGCATGATACCTTGGACCCATGTGGTCAAAGAAGAGCACTGGTTCCTTCAGGTTGACCTCTGACTTTGTATCTTGGCTCACACATGCTCACACACACAATACATTTAACAATAAAATGATCAAAGTTAATAGTAGTTCTTTGGATTTTAAAATACTATTTTTCTTTTTCTTTTTTCTAAGAATACTTAAGTACCAGTTGGGCATTATTAATCCCAAGGAAAGAAAGAGTTTAAAGTAGATTAAAGTCCAACATACGTATCCATTTTGCCCAGTTGAATTCTAAAGACTTGAGCATCTGTCATGCACCAAAATTTTCTCACTTGTGTTATATCCATTGCTATTACCATTGTTCCCATTCTTATTATAGTAGAATGTGGAGCACAGCTGTCTTTCAGTGATTTTTAGATTATTTTCACTTTTTTCCCCTTATCTGAATTATTAGAAGAGCTTCACACACACACACACACACACACACACACACACACGCACCAACAAAAGTGTTGCCTCTATGGATCTCAGAAGTCATATCAAATCAGTTGAGTAGTCAGTCATGTTAGCTTGCTTATTTCATTCTCCATTGTTGGAAAAATTTCTGTCCTAGCATTGTTCATAAAACCTTGCTGGAGTTAATAGTTCAAGTAACCTTTCTCAGGAGGTTATTTACCTTGCTGAAAACAAGGTTTCTATTGTCTTTAAACAAACAAAAATAAAATTCTCCATCCTAAGACATATTTTTTGTTCTTTATGTATGTTTGTGGAGACAGGAGATCAAATGGAACAGAACAATCAATATAACATCCATAGCAGTTTAACCTCTCCTCTTGACTGATGGGGAAACTGCAAGTTAGAGAATGTGCTTGATCCACTGAAGGTCAGAACTCAATGGTGCTTTTCCATTGTATTAACAGAAAATAGCATGAGGGTATGGGGGAGGGTGGTGCTGACTGCCAGCCCTGGAGCTGGATGCACTTTATTTAAAAATATAAGCAGGCATGCAGGTATGCCTCCCACTTAACCTGCCCTTTGTTAACTCCTGCTGTGGGAATCATCCAGCACACTATACACAAAGGCATTTTAAAGTAAGCAAACGGTCTCGGAGGTTCTGATGCCTGGGAGGATTAACAGTTGGTTCAAATTGGCTTACGATGTACTGGTAACCTCTCACTGTCAAGACCTCTATAACACTTTGATTTCCTGTGAACCGCTCTTTCCCATTTCTACTGCCTTGAAGTCAAGGCATAGAAAAAACATACAGGATGCCTCAATTTGGATCAAATGACCTGTGTAATAGCAGCAGTTACAATTGATTCCAGAGGACACACGCTCTTTACTTCTTCCATTTCTACGTTATGAGGCAAATAGAAAGGAGAATGAATATTTGGGACAGGGAGTGAGAAAAAATTACCAATTGCTTCCCTGGATAGGCACAGCATGAATGCATGAATCCTTATTCCTGGACAGATTAAAGCACATTTGACAGAAACAGAGCCATGCTTAGACATCAGGATTCAAATGGAATCATTAAAGAATGTACCCTTGGGGGTTCTTAGCATTAATCACAGGTGATTATGAGGGCCTTGCCATGTTGTGAGTGTCTCTCATGCATAGAGACTTGCAAATCTTCTCTAGCAAAGTAATAGAAAGGGCTGACTCATAAGATGATGATGGTTAACTGCTGCTTCCGAAAAGCAGTCCAAGTTGTTGGAGACACTGAGCTTAAAAGAAGAGAGAAAGAGGAAGATTGATCGAGGAGAGGGATAGTGAGAGGGGAAGAAAGAGCAAATAGTTTTGTTTAAACATAAAATTACTTTGTTTTTGTAAGTTAATTTGGTTCAAGATGTTTGGTGGGATTTAAATCAGTCAGAGAGAGAGAGAGAGAGAGAGAGAGAGAGAGAGAGAGAGAGAGAGAGAGAGAGAGAGACAGAGATGTTTTTGATTTACATAGATGACCAAGGAGCTCAAATCTGGGTGCGTGGGAAGCATATTCAGTGCCTCAGTACTTGGGTGTTTAATAATAGCGTGAAGAGGCAGAAGGCTCCTGGGAACATTGGTGAGGCACGAGGCTCTTCAGCAGCTGCCACTTCATGCTGAAGATCAAGGCCATCAGGAGAGGACCTGGGCGTGTATATAAAATAGGGGGCACTCTTGCCATCATTCCCTTGAAAATGAATCAGCCATTTGTCCCATATCTGAAATACAAGAAAGCTACCTCACCAGTCCAATGTTCAATTCAATTGTGAGTGATTTCATCATGAGGAGGATGAAATCTGTTTTAATTCATTACTGGCTCAGCATCTCCTTCCTTTCTGTACTATAGGCTACTTCCATCCCCAGGGACTATTGAATCCAGGTTTTTAAACTCAAGTCTTTCCATATATGTCCCTATGTCCCCCTGTTGACTCTCATTCAATTATTCTTAAACATTTGAAATGCTACTTGCTTTTTATTTGAACTATGAAGAGCCAAATGAACAATTCATAGGCTTTTACAGAGGCATTTTTTGTCAGAAAGGAAAAATAGTTAACTGCCAGATACATGTATGGTTTGCTCTGGAATTTTCTGACCCAGTGTTCTGAGGGCATCCCGGCAGCCATTTCCCACTTAATGACTGCATCTTGAGTTAAGATTGACACAGGTCTCTTTCCAGAAAAACCATTTGGCTCACAAAGATTAAGTCCCCATTCAAATGGTTTCTGCCTTCCTATACTTTGCAGCAAGAAAGAGCCAAAACATCCAGAAACTTTTATTTCTAGGCGATTTGTTTTCCAACCATTTTGGTAGCACTAGAAGTGACATTGGTCACAATCTGTACGTCAGCAAATTGCTTCCGTGGTGGATGGCTGCAGGGTGTGCTTGTTTTTCTGTTTGATTCATTTAACATCAACCACCACACACCTCATGTTTTCTGAACCATCTCTTTTCGATGACCCTTTCTAATATTATGCAGGGCTTGGTCATCCATAGGATGGCGTTTTCAGTGACGCAAGGTCAGAAGGCAGTGCCTTTAAGAAACTTAAAGAGAGACTTTACATTAGGACATCTTCAAATTAGGGTACAGTGATCACATTCAGCAAAGAAAAACAGAATATCTAAGTTTAAATTTAAGATAAGCCATCTTGATTTGAAAATAGTATGAGTCACTTCATGAAAATTTAAAGCACATTTATACTATGCTTTCATTTATTATTGATCTGAAATTCAAGTACAACTCAGTATCTCATAGTTACCTTTCAGTCGTACCTTAGCACCAAGGGGTAAGGTCATTTTGTAGGGTTACTGGAGCCAGATTGTCACTCAGCACTAAAATCTCAATACCAAAAGGTGGTATCTACAGAACACACAAGGTGGTTCTGTGTTGGTCACACAACCATAGTGCAATCAGTTGCACTATGTCAGGGTCTAAGAGATGAAGCGTGGCCACAGGTGCAAAGTGAGGTTAGAAAGCCAGATCTACGTCAGGTGACCAAACTGGATAGCTTTCGCATGTTTTGGTCTCCATTACTCATTGATGGCTTTTTCCTGTTTTCCATTTAAATATCCCATAAAGATAGATGAGGCTCTATCCAGTGATGCTAAAGGAGGCTGGGCATTAATGAAGAAAAGATGGCCGTCTGTCCTGCTTCACGAGACTCTGGGCCATTAATACTAACCAGCTTTCCCCCTGGTTAAAATCAGCGTGAGACACAGCTCCTCTTACACAGGTGGTTGGTACTTCATGCACAGCACAGGTTTGACAAACCTGTTCAGGAGTCAGGTCTGAGCCCACAAATCTGGCATTGTGCCTCGCTGTTTTAATCTTCTGCTTTGGGGACGAGCATCACTGCCTATGGAGAGAAACTATGGATGGAGCCAGGCAATGTGGCATGTGGAACCTTGGCTTTTTACTCTTCCGTTTGCTCATCCTCCTTGAGATTAGAAAGAAAATTCATTATCCTTCCCACATCCACAAGGTGGATGGAGTGACTAGACATGGTGAAGGGTGTGCTAGCCGCCTGGACCAAAGAGAATGCCAAAAAAAACTGAGGAAAGGAACACTGTCTTGGATCTTTTCTTCTGGCTAACAGGTGCACATCCCAGTTTTCTCAGATAGCCTGGATATACCCCTGCAATCCCACTATAATTAATAGCAGCATGTCTATGGAAAAAACATGGAGGATGTCGTGACCTCAGGTAAGATTGCTAACGCATACCAACCTCGGATCTATTGGGCAGCAGGCAGAGTATTTGTTACTAGAGTTTCATTAGAGTGCTCACAATTGCCAACAGTCCAGGAGCTCCCAGTCTTCTGTTGCAAGCCGGGGCTATACTGACTCTCACTGTAACTCTGAAAGTTGAGGAGGATCTAGGCAGAAATGGGGCTGAAGAGTCTTTTCTCTCCTTTTGAAATTCCCATGAAATATTCTTTCCCAGACTATTTTGTTATAGGAGCCTAAGAACTAATAAAGCTACATCAAGATTAACATATGAAAGAAGGCAATTTGCAGAGACCTGGAAGCCCTTCCTTCCCATGGCATCATCTAAGGCAAAATAAAGTCCTTGCAAGAAAAGTGAGAGGGGGAGGAGCTACATAAGGCCATACATTGTGTGGACCGATGCTATTGGTCTCTTTTCTCAGTTCACCCACCTCACTTCCATTTATGGGAATGATTTTCTTTTCCTTAACAAGCTATTTCTATACCATGCCTAAATTAAAAGCACAATTTTTTTCTCCATCCCTCCAGGCAGCTGCTGGGGATTTCACCTAAACTGTTGTGTTTTTCTCCTAAACTCCAATGAAAATGTTCTTGAGCTTCCTTTAGAGTCCATTTCCAAGTTCCTTTACTAATTCCCCAAGGGGGTGTACCTCCTGCTGTTCTGCCTCTCTGCCTGTATCTTTACCTTCAACAAAGTGGATCTTCTCTTCCCCATCCTACCTTGTGGAGATCATCTGGAGGGTCGCAGGAAGTTACCTGCTTCCCTGCAGCATTTTCTACCAGGACAGACCTCATAATCAGTTCTTTCATGCAGGTTGTTCCCAGCCATCGAGTAAACAAATAGTTGTCACAGCAACTCACTTATTAATTGATTTTGTCATAACTTCACCTTTTAGTTTGTTTACTGACTTTGGACACTCTTACGCAATAGTCCTCAGCATGTTAACTGAAGTCCCGTTGAGCTTAAGAAAGCAGTCAATGAAGACTTGACATAGGTTAAGAAGTTGAACCACCTTGTTAACCTTTGAATCACACTATTGGTATCTTTATGGGCCCACCAGATGGGATGTCTAACTTTTGAGAATAGCCTGGGGTGATTTGTGCTGGGAACTTGGAAAAGGACACACAGTAGAACACATATTGCTTGAAGTCCTTCATGTGAAGAGTTCTCCGAACAGCCTCGGAGGAAAGAGAATTCCCATGGCTTGCTAACCTGTGTGCACCTTGCAGCATGCCCAGGCTTTGGAGAGAGGAACGGGTGGCGCAGAAGGACTGCCTCACGTTGTCCAGTGGTGGGAAGGGGCTGGCTAGTTCTCAGGCTTGACACAGCTTTAGGAAGCAGGAAGGAGTTGACAGAAATAAAATGGGTTCACACCTTATTACCCGAATGTGATGTAGATTTGACTTATCTTTAAACACAAAGGAAAGAATTTGTTGACGCTTCTTCTTGGAAAAATTACTGTCTAGAAACTTCTCTGTGTCCCATATCTTGGCCAGAATGGCTTCGACTTGTTTCCTAGAAACAATTCCATCAACTAGAAAGTCTTGATGTTTTATAGTCACTCTCCTAGAGATGACAGTTTTTAAATCTAGAACCTTTATCAATCTGTATCTAGCACGCTGAGAGCTTTCTGTGTCGGAAGTTGTGTCTGGAACTCTTTGTGCTAAGACCTCCTTTCCTAACATCATTGCTTTCCGTTGCAGAGTCTGAGAGTTGAAGGAAGGAGAGGGAAGTACCACGTTCCTTCCGGAGTGCAATTGGATCTGCTGCAGTGGAAAACCATGGAGTCGTGATGGCTCTTCTGGTACGATAAGAACATGTCTCTGAGGCCCCAAAACAGGAGGCTAGCACCATTGCTTCCACCCTTCCTGCCTAATGACATAGTGCAGGATGAGCACTGAGCTGTAGCGCAGTCCTTCATCCTTTCACCCTTGCTGGTGTCCTGCCATTCTTGCGTGTAGCCTCGGGTGAAAAGATAGGAGCCAGAAAAGAAAGTTTCTCTGGAAGGCATTATTATTGGCAGAGAATGAAAGTGATCAATAGGGACTTGAGCCAATAATTGTTAAAACGGTAATGAATTTTCCAAGGGAAAATCTTGGGATTCAGTAAAAGCCAGTGGATGCTAGTATAGGGTAGGTACCACAGCATTGTGTTGAGAGCTGGATGGTTGTATAGGGCTTGATAAAAGAAAGGCCATCATCTTGTTGGGCTGAGCTGAAAAGTTGCATGTCAATTCCAGAGAACATATGCAGTGTAGAACATTATAATAGCTATCAGCTGCAGCAATCATTCTCAGCTATGAAATAATTGGTTCCTAGTAATGAAGGCTGTGTAAGCATGTGGTAGAGTAAACCTTCACTGCAGTGACAGATTCACGATTCTGCAAATTAACATGTAAGAAGATTGCATCTCCAAGATCCTATGCGGTCCAAATTGTGATGTTGTTGGGGTGGGGGTGGGGGGTGGATTGGAAGAATGTGAAACCAGTACCATGAGGCCCGCAAGCCAAATGCTCCCGTCTGAATGGATGAGGTACTTCTACAACACCGACCAGTAGATGTCTCTCTCCCTGTTATTTCCCTTCTGATCATTACCTTGGCCATCAGACAGTTCTGCTACATTACTCGACTGTACTGGCGAGGGAGAACTGACAATATTAAAATGACTCCATTGCTTTTATGAACTGGCTACAGGAGACTAGAGTACATTTCCATTACTGAGATGTGCTGCACGCTTAACCAAATGCTTTTGGAAGCAGATAATTAGGCATTATAAGCTGTGATTGTTTATGGAAGACATCCGCTGAGGTTTGGGACATGGCACGAGAAATGTCTGACTTTTGAGGATAACCTGGGGTGGTTTGTGCTGGGAACTCGGAGAAGGACAAGACGGCTTGCTGTGGGAAACTCTGCAGTGGCAGTAACGGCAGTATTTTAAGCACACACACTCTCACTAAATGATTAGTGAACAGTTCTCAGGCCTGGCCACCAAAGTAGGGTGTTGCTTTTTCAAAAATTTGACTTTCTTGTTCTGAAACGGCCAGTGCCAGCATTCTTAGTTTGCATGGACTGACACAAAGCATATTTGAAATCTGAAAGCATTTATACATTAAATAATACAAGGTCCAATATCTGGAGTAAATTACTGAAAATTCTGGTTTAAAGGGAACGCATTCGTTGCACCTTTTAAGGTCTCCCAAAAGAGTCATAAAGAAAAAAAAATACTTCTTGAATTAAATACAGACACAGTCTGGAGCCAATAAGGAAGAACTAGATAAGGAAACTCTTGCTATTCCTTCCCAGGTGGTCACGAGAAAAGGTAGGGTGTTGACTCACGTATAAGACTCAGAAAGTATCCACTGAGACATCATCAAGGCTGCCAGGAGATTTCAATGAAGCTGTCTGGCAGACAGACAGGCGTGAGTGGGGTTGATTTCTAGATCTATAGATGCCAAAAGTCAACTGGAACCTTGATATTCAAACTGAGGACTCCCAGCTACAACAGGAGCTTGCTGGAAGTGCAGACACTCACACTTCACCCCACACTGCAGAATTAGTGTCCACTTTCAGGACACACACACACCCCTCCTGGTCATTTGTTTCTATCTTTTGAAAACAGAAATGCCATTTAGTTATTCTTTTATTCATTTATGTATTTAATGAGCAATTGAGTGTGCAGTTGGTGCCAGGCTTGGAACTAAGCTGTGAGTACATAGTGCTTAACAAAACAAGACATGCAGGATTTATGACATCATATTTTTTTGTGTGTTTATTTATCAAATAGTCAAATAGTCATAGCACAATTCTTGTAAACCATGACTATTTGAATCACTTTACTTATACAGATACGTTTTATCTTCTAATAACTCTGTGAGGTGGTTCCTATAAATCTTGTTATTGTTGGCACTTTAGAAATAAGGAGATAGAGAGGTAGAGAGGTAAAGTAACTTCTGTAAGCATCAAAAAAGCCGAAGGTGGTGGAGCAAGGATTAGAATCCAGAAGGCTGTTGTCGGAGTTCAGATCAGTAAGCCAACCAGCTAGTTATACTATTTACCTCCTAAGGACACGAGCAGAATGTCATGACGTAAATAGCGGAAATCCATTAGCCAGGCTGATCATACACGTGCTTATGAGCTGCTGTTTATTGATAAGATATTTATCCCTCACCTTCATGTGGAGATGTGCAGAGCTAGCTTTCAAATCAGTGTGTGTGTAAAGCCTTTGCAATATAAAGAATGTGGCCTCCTCTAAGACCACTCAGGACAGTCTGGAGAGATGAAAGGGGAGGCTGGGGAGACATAAGGCAAGGTGAAACTGGGGAGTAAATGGTATTGAAAACACGGGACTCTAGAAAGAGAACAGGGAAGGAGAGCTGGTCTAAGTGAGGTATTCTGAAAAGCCAGCGAGGTTTGGCCAGGAGAATGTGACAATGTGACTGTTAATGTGACATTTGAGAGGACAGCAGGTCTTAGAAAGCAAAGGCAGAAGCATCAGAACTATCCAGAGTTGACGGAGTGACTCAGTTCCAAGATAGTATAGCCCTCATCCCAGAGGTAGCAGCGAGGGATAAAGAGAAGGACTCAGATAACTTCAGGCAGGACCCATAGAAATGATGGCTCCCACACAAGGATCTATGTGTTTCTAAGAGTCAGTTATGTTCAAAGGGCAGAATTATGTTACTACCTGGGTTTCCGATTGGAGTGTATTGGATACATGATGCTGCTATTTGTTAGTCTAGGACAAGCCAGAGGTGATCAGTTGGGTTAATGGAATATATATATATATATATATATATATATATATATATATATATATATATATATATATATGATTTATCAACTGGAGCTGCCTCTGAGACTCCAAGTGAATATATAAGAGAAGTATCATGTCTTTCTGCTCTTTCGTTTTGGGTCTTGGATAGAATGTAACTTGCTATTTTCTAAGTGAATTACAGAGAAGTCTGTTATGAGAAGACATATTGTTAGTTGCCAATCTGTTTTGCATCACCTGCTGGTTGTTATAGCAGAGATAAAAGCTTTGCTTTGTAGAGTTAGGATGGCATACAATTGGAAACAACCACCCCAACAAACAAACAGGCAATAACGGAGCTAGTGCATGAATGAAATTTGAACTAAATATGCAGGAACTTTCTGAGAGCAGAGTATGATTGTGAGCATTAGGAGGGAGGATGGCACCAAGATGCAAGCCCCTTGCTAGCATGTCTCATCCTTCAGAAGATAGTGGCTGCTTGGATAGGATAACCTGGATAACCATTATGAATCTTGTCCCAGGCCAACCCTACTCTACTAAGATAGACTTTAGCCTCTTTAGAGAATTTGAATGTTGTATGGAAATCATTCATCTCATGATGATTTACAGCGATGCTATGGTCACTTCGTCCTTTGTTGATCTCGAAGCTTCATCTCTAATTTCAGGCCTGGAAACAGTTATGGGAGCCTCAAAGTTGCTCACACAAAACTGAGATATGCATAAAAACATAGTTTCCATGTTTTCTAAATTTGTTCTGGGGTCTTGTCTGAATCCACGTGGTGGGAAGAGTTAAAGAAGGCAACCATCACCCTAAATTTAATGCATTCCTTCTTAAAATTTAGGTCAGTAGGCAAACCTGTCTCTCAGAGTTTAGGATTCACTTCCCCCTTATACCACATCCTTTCTTAAGATTGTGTGAGACAGGAAGATAAACCCTTCCACAGTGTCACAGTGAAGATCTCTGGTTCCCCATGGGTGAGTGGGGTCTCATGCTTGCTAAATATGGCTTACAGAATGTTTCTCTTGGGCATTCAGTTGCTAATAGCGTTATAGTGCGTTTCATAGGGAAAGGAAATAAGAAAAGTCCTCCATACTGCAAATTAGTTGTACACATATGGACTCTCTAAGCACGTAAGTCTGAGTAACATAAAGTAGAACAAAATGTAGCACTTTGAGATATTCTTGATGACAGAATACATCTAACCCTGAGGTCAGAAAACTGACTTTTGTAGAAGAACCTCATTTCTGAAGAGTTCTTTTGCCACCATAATGGATTGGGTCTTCACCGGCAAATACAAGACTCATTTCTCCGGCACCAGAGAGTAGTGCTTTAAAACATGAAAGTTATTCAAAGAACAAGTGCTTATGGCACCTCCTGTGTGCTCTCCCTCCTTCTAGTGCTGTAGAAGAAGAGACAGGGGCAAAGGGCATATTCTTTAGCCACAAAGATGCCACAACTACTTGGGGAGAAATGATGCATAGCCATGAAGTAGCTGACTGACAGTGGAGACAGGGATGTTGAGGCAAGTGGTTTCTGAAGATGAAAAGTTATTAGAAGAAACGAGGAATGGACAACTACTCCAAGCTTAGAGATCTCTATGAATGATAACTCATATATAAAATATTGAAAATGACTGTGCTGGAAGAGAAGTTGGGGAAGTAGAAAAGATAGAGGAAGGCATTAAAAACCATAACTTTGACATGTGAGTTGATAGATACAGTGTCCAATATGGTGGCTGCTAGCCTCATGTGGCTATTGTGCACGTAAGATAGGATGGCCCAAAACCTGTGAATGGCTAGGTGACAGGCCCTTGGAGAGAAACTGGTCTGTTATTCTGTCAAATGGACATAATAATAAGCTAATCCTGTAAGTTATTGTCTTTATAGCCACCTGTTAGTGCACCTCTCAACCCTCATTCAAGAAACTTTAAAAAAAAAAACAGTAGATAGCAATTAACACAGAGAATGCACTTGTAATAAGAGACTGTAGAGTTCTCCTCTCTACACAGGACATCTGTTTCACAGCTCCTTGCCCCAAACCCTGAGGGATCATCAAGGCACTGAAAGTGAAAACGCTTTAAGACACAGAAGGACTGAATGTCTGTAGCCAAAGAGTATTTGCTCGACACGATTGCACACTTTGCACACAAAACTCCCAGCAGCTGGCACTACATTCAGAAGATTTTCACAAGATCAAGTCGGCCTGAGTTCCAGCACAAGTGTGAGAGGAGCTCATGTAGTCTCATCTCCAGCTGAGGAGCTATGGAAGTTCACAACCGGTGGGAGGGGGAGAGTAACTTCTGTTTAGGGATTTGAGCCTGAAAGTCTATCCATGCCAGTAGATGATCCCATACCCACGCATACATAGCAAAACTAAGTGAACTCAGTAGATATTACATTGAGAGAGAGAGAGAGAGAGAGAGAGAGAGAGGGAGAGAGAGAGAGAGAGACTCATGTAATTGTGATAAGAGACAAATTGGAAGGAAGTAAATGAACAGTATATTGGACCTGAATATATTATAATCACTTATGAATATTACATAAAATATTTTTGGAAGAGAAAATGGATGAGAATGACCCGCAGAATCTTTATGTTATACTAACAATGTTTCTTTACTGCAATTAATCTACATATTGACTAAGTCACATGTACAATGTTTCAAAATCATATTAAAACTATGAATTTATTTTAATAAAGAAAACTAATGTTAAAATATGTGTCAGAAAATATGACAAGATCAAAATTAATATATATTGTCTGTGTAAAATATGTAACATGTTGGAGTATTAATGTGCACAAATGTTTCATATCTTCAAAAAAAGATGTATTTATGTATTTTATATATATGAGTGCTCTGCCTGTCTGCAGGCCAGAGAGAGCATAAGATCTCATTTTAGATGTTTGTGAGCCAACATGTGGGTTCTGGGAACTGAACTCAGAGCTTCTAGAAGAGCAGCCAGTACTCTCAACTTCTGAGCCATCTCTCCAAACCCTAACATTTAAATATCTTAATACTAATTTGCTATACGATATATTGAAATGATAGTATTTTGGATATATTAGATTAATGTGTATTATTTAAACAAACTTTTCTGTTTCTTTTAACTTTGTTTTTAAATATGGTTAGTAGGGAATTAAAAATTATCCTGGAAGTTTGCTTTAATTTCTCTCAGACAGCACTAGTAGAAAAATGTGAGAGAAAAGACTGCATACTGAAAATACAGATTTGTGTTACCCAGGAGGCTCTGTCTTTCCAGAAGACTCCATCTTTCTAGGAGGCTCCTTCCTTTGAGAAGGGTCCTTCAACCCCTTGTCTTGAAGAAAAGAAAAGGAAAATTCTCCAACTCCCATAGGACAGTAATTTCTCATTCAAACTTAAGCATTTGTGAATTCTGTAACATTTCTACCTAGACCCATATTGTATCAACAGTTTTACACACATAAAAATTACAAGAGATACATTGGTCAGAGAACTTGGGCAGGTATCGCCCAGAAATTCTTAGCACTAACTAATTTAGGAGTTCTTTTGGAGTCTGAAGTTGTGATCCTTGAGTGGGAACCAGGAAGAGTCAGGCCAGGCAGGATAAGAGTACCAGTTTAATTGGGTAGAGTGCTGGGTATCAGGAATAGGAGTTGGGGGTTTATATCTGGGCAGTGAGGACTGTAATGCGTTTCACATTGTTTACTTCTGTCCAGCTACCAGGATTCTGGGATATTCTTGCTTTGTGTTGGTGCTGAGTTATCCTCTCTTTCAGCTTGGATCTTGGCCCTTAGACTTACACAACGAGGAAACTGAGTGGAGCTGATCCTTTCTGGGTGTCCTCCCCCTCTTTAAGAATCACCTGATCTAGTCCACACAGCCAGGACTCTCAAGGAAGAGCCTTTTGCATGTCTGCTCAACAGCTAAGGAGTTGTTATCTTGTAGCTAAAAATGCTGTTGATTGCTGGCCCTGCAGCATCTTGAAATCTTTTCTCCAGTTCTGTTTTTGTCTAGGTTTGTCCTGGAAGATTGAAAACGTATAACCTTCCTATTAAGTTAAATGTTACCACGAATCATTGTCTAAAGCCGGTTGATCCTTGGACTGTCAGGTAGGAAGCTTCCTTCACCAGCACAGAAGTACGTCTTCAGAGTGTATAACTGAGGTTGGAGACAATTGTATTATGAGACCCCCCTCAAATGGGTTCAAAGGCAACATTACAAACTTGAACAGCCCTGCTACCATGTTTGGGGTATAGAGAATTTTATTTGCTGGGTTCCCCCAGCACTCCTCGGGAGTCTTGCCATCTCTTCTAGGATCATGTCATCCGTGGCTGTTTTCTCATTGAGTAGATGAAGGGAAGAGTCAATGGTGGTAACTGCCAACTAAGAGTCAGCTGAGTCTTAGCATGATGAAGTGACTGTAAATTGTGTGCGATCTGGAAGGCTTTGCTTTTTTTTTTTCTTTTTTTTTTTTTTTTAGGTCTGGATTATTCCTTTGTGAAAGCATTTGACATTGCTGCTAGTATTGTTCAAGAAGTGGAGACAAGCCCTCACCCACAGTTCATGAATAGGTGGATAGGCTGTGAAGACTCTACCATAAGCATGGTGGGGGGAGGGTGGGCTCACTCACCCACTAACCCACACCATGCCGATGACTATGACATCAAGATTTCAGACTGCACTTGCATCAACATGTGAACTGATAGACATTTCTCCCACATCACCATGCTGGTAGAAACATTCCCCGTCTGTGTTGGTTCAATTTTAGCAGCAGAAGTTTTGGGGGAAGAGGTAAAGCACGGAATGGATAGAACTGTCGAATTTTAGCCTTTGATGGGTCTTTAAGAAGGCAGGCTTCTCAGCCTCTCTTTGCCCAGGTTGTCTTTGGTTCACGATAATCTCTATCATTAACCCTGGATTAGCAGATACCATAAACTCAGAACGGAACTAAACATTCTATGCTGACAGTTTTCCCTCTTCTTTTGTGACAGCACCGAGTCCTGTGTGCTGCCCACAGGTGTGATGATAAAGTTTAATTGCAATTTAGTCACAATGAAACATAGCAGCCAACAAGACAGAACAATTATAGCAATGCACTATTGCAGAGCTGAGCTCTGTTTCTTTCTCTCTGTGTGTGCCTGGCTCACTGGGTTTTGGTGCCTCATGTCGCCGCTAGTCACATACTCCAGTCATTCTCTCCCACGCACAAATTCAATGCCTACTCTGTCTTAACAAAGCCGTTATGGAGGTGCATCAACAGAATTAGCATGGATTTCTTTTTTCCCCTTCTCAATTTCACAGCTAGGACATTTGTTCTTACTGTAGTTTCAACAGCGTTTGGACATAGTTTATCATTTCCTATTAAATTTTGGGATTTTAACTTTTTGTTTAAAGAAAATACTTTGTGATTCTTTTTGGCATACTCAAATTGCCAACATCACTACTCTTGGATTTTAAAATATTTCTGGGTTTTATTGACTTGTTTGGTTTTCCATTAAGAATTACTACTTTCTTCTTTATTAAAACCTTCTCCTCAGAGCTCCATGAACCACCTGGAAAGGTAGGCAGAAGGAGTAAGGGAACTGGGGTGGATGGAGGACACCAAGAGAACAAGGCCCTTTGAAACAATTGAGCAAAGCTCATATGAATTCACGGAGATTGAAGCAGCAAGCTCAGGGCCTGCGTGGGTCTACACCAGGTTCTCTGCATGTACACTATGGCTTTCAGCTTAGTGCTTTGTGGGACTCCTTCCTGAATGTGTAAACGCGTGGGTCTCTGATTCCTGTGCCTGTTCTTGAGGCTCTTTTATTTTTCTGTTGGCTTATCCTGTCCAACTTTAGTATGATGTTTTTTGTTTTATTTTATTTTATTATGTTTTGTTATGATCTCCTAGTAGCCTGTTCTTTTCTAAAGGCAGACCAAAATGGAGTAGAACCAGATGGGAGAGAAGGTGGGGAGCAGCTGGAAGTAGAAACAATATTTAGATAAAAAAGAAAAATAAAAAATATTTTAAAAATTAAAAAATAAGGGTATATATGAACCCCACATGAGATTAATACCAAAATAGCATGTCATTTCTAATGACATCCACCAATTAAATTCTTAACATTAAAAAGAAATAAATTGCTATTTTATTTTTGAGAACTTTATATATCTGTGCAATTCATTGTGAACATGTTCACCCCAATACCCCCTCTTATTCCCCTTTCACTCCTGATGACTCCTTTTCATTTCCAACTAGGATTCTTCTACTTTATGTGTGTGTGTATACTTCTGTGTGTGTGCACGCATGTGTTTGTGTATGTGTGTGTGTGTGTGTGTATGTGTGCGTGTGTGTGTAGGCCTTTTGCAGGTAGTCACAGCCACAAACTCTATCTGTTCATGCAAGGGCCATGTCATATCGAGAAAACAGCATTTACCACTTTTGCATTTTGAACCACAGGCACTAAGATACAGTCACAGTGAATGTGATAGCTCACCATCACTAAGTGACTAACAGACGGGTACTTATATAGACTGGCGAAACTGACAGAAGGATGTCTCATGTCCTGAGCAGTATAAAGCAGGATGTCATGAAAGTACATCACTGTTCAGGACAGCATTCACTTGAAAATGCAAATTACTTATTCTAGAAACTACCATTTAATACTTCTCTGCCTCAGTTGACCACTGAAGCCTTGAAACTTGACACCATGGAGACAGGCTCTGCTGTTCTTCCTATGGAAACAGGCCTGCTGTAGTCCCCATGGAGACAGAACTGCTGTAGTTCCCATGGTGACAGGCCTGCTGTACTTACCCATGGAGACAGGCTTGCTGTAGTCCCCATGGAGACAGGCCTGCTGTACTTACCCATGGAGAAAGTCCTGCTGTAGTTCCCATGGAGCCAGGCCTGCTGTACTTTCTTACTCTTCATAGTGTGCTGAGAGAAAGAAAATTATCTTTTTTCATTTTTTAGACAAAGGAATAAGACATAGTACTTAAAGAATTTGCCTGAAAATGACAAAAAAAATTCTCATGTTTTCCTTCACATGTAGACTTCAAAAAAGTTTTCGCATTGAGAAGCAAAAAACGTAACTTTCATCTCTAAGGGGATATAAAATAATGTATTTCTAGAGGCAAATTTGAGTGACCATAGCCGTGGACCAGAGATTCAGGTTGTCCCAAATACCACATGGTAAGAGTTGCAGGAAATTTTATAGAAACATAATAAAGACAAACATATATCACAACAATTTTCCAATATAGTGATGGAGATATCAGGTGAGTTGGGTAACGGAATAGTGAAGCAACCTCTGCTGTAGGTCTCTGATACTGTGTGATGAAATTATCAGCCTTTGGGTTGGTGGAAGCTAGCGGTCTGCTGAGTTAGTACATTCAGAAAATTTTCACTTATTAGTTAAGGAATGTTAGGTACGAGGCAAAGATGAGCAAGAACAGCTTTTAAGACAGTTAGAAGACAAAGAGAAATTGTAACTGGGCTCTGGACCTGTAGAGGTCCAATCTATCCATAGCCTCCAAAGTTCCTATTTATTAATCAGCCTTGCAGAAACTCCAATGTAATGTAAGGTTTCTTCCTGGGAACATTTATAGTCTCCCCGCACCTCCCTCTCTCTCTCTCTCTCTCTCTCTCTCTCTCTCTCTCTCTCTCTCTCTCTCTCTCTCACACACACACACACACACACACACACACACACACACACTCACAGAGAGAGAGAGAGAGAGAGAGAGAGAGGGAGAGAGAGAGAGAAATAGAAGGAATAGAAGGTGAATAGAAAGAGAAAAAGTGGGAGAGAACAGATTAGTGGAGAAAGAATGTAGTGGCGGATGAAGGTAAGTAAAGTGTAATGATATATATGGATGGAAATTTCAACATGAGAACCATGATTTTATTTGCTAATTATAAAAGAAAAGAAAGGTGACTTGTCACAAGTCGCGCAGCTTGGTAGAGGTGGCACCGGGATTTGTGTCTGGCAGCTGGTGTCAGAGCTATTGCTACAGGAAACAGATGTGATGAGGTTGTTCTTCTTTATATTCTTTGCCTCTGTGAGTGACTGGTAGAAACAGGATTGTATAATGAGCAAAAACTGAGGAAACTTCTCTGACTGAAGCTGGAGTGTGGTGTGACTCGGATCTCTTCAGTTCTGCTTCCTCATCCCATCTTCCTTATCCAGTGAGTTCAGTGGAATCCATTGGGCTTAGTTGAAAAATATCTCCTAAAAGCTCACGTGCTTGACTGTTAGGCCACAGCTAGAAGGGCTGTCTGTGGAGGCTGCAGAAGCTTTGAGAGGTGAGAGCATAGAGAAAGGGAGGGTTATCTCAAGCTATTGCTAGTGCTGCTTTTGTGTCCTTCCCTTTAGCTGTCAGACTATTGAAACTATGAACCCAAAAAGGCTAGAATCCCCCACACCCCCAGGAATCTCATGCTTGGAGAAGTAAAAGCTGGAATCTTGGAGGAGGGACTTAACTACTGGAGGAGGGGCTTGGATAAAGAGTCATGATTGTCAGATGATCTTGCAAGAGAGACTTACGCTGAGACAAAAGTAGGCGGGGCCCGCACCTTGGCCAAACTGCTTAGCTAGCTATGTGTATCCATTATCTTCTATTTAAATTCTACCTTCATGTCAGGACACTAAAGATGGGAGGAGAACATCTCCTGGGGAGGAAAACTGGTGTAGATGGATCTTTCTGTCCCTCTTCCTAGTGTAGCCGCATTGAACAAATATCCCTGTTTTAGTTAACTTTTCATTGCTGTGATAATACAGAATGACTAAGGTAACTTAAAAAGATTGGGGGCTACAGTTTCAGAAGGTTAGAGTCCATGACCATCATGGCAAAAAGCATGCCAGTATGCCACCTGGCGTGGTGCTGGAACAGGAGCTGAGAACTTAAATCTTGATCCACAAGCACAAGTTAGAGAGATCTAGCTGGAGAAGTGTGAGCTTTGAAAATCTCAAAGCCCACCTCCAGTGACATACCTCCTTAAACAAGGTAAGACCTCATACTCCTTCCTGGACAGCTCCATCCACTGGGGACCAAGTTGCTGTGTAATATTTTGATCTCATTCTGATAATAAAGTTTGGTTTGAATCAGAAGGTGGAACAAGCTACCAGCTGGCCAAAATTAACCATGGAGGTTTTGAGGAACTGAGGACAGATAGATAGGAAGTAGTAGGGTGGGGTTTAGAAAGGGTATCAGCCCTTTTGAATGGAGGAACAAGCAAAGAAGGTCCTTGGTTACTTCTCTGCTGCTTCTCTGATCATACAGGTTCTTACCCTGACAGCTGACACCTGAATTTTTATTGATAAAGAACAATTAGCTAAACACTTAACATATCAGTCAAATATGTGAGCCTATGGGGTTCATTCTCATTCTGACCACAATGCTCCTTTTCAGTATTGACTGGCCTATTAAGTGAAGAGTAGCTGACCCTACTCTTCATGAATCAAATTCATGTTCATGAATCAAACATGGGCAAAATCCTTAGGTTGAGTAACACTAGCAACCGGTGCTCAAATAGCACCCCCAAGAAACATGACTGCACCTGAAATTCTATTACACAACTTTCTCCGAGCCGGTAAGTGACAATGTCAGTCTTTCCGATAATTAGAATGTCTTGTAGAAACAGAAGTGTGTGTTAGGCCTGGATAGTGACAGCTCCCCTTAGGCTAGCACAGCCGCTGATGCAGCAGGTCTTCCAAAGCTGTGCCTCCCAAACTGATGCCCCATGTGCTCGGGCATTAGTCTTGGAAATTCTTGCCCAGTCCCAGATGTTCCTAGGCCTGTGGCCTTCAGAGTCTAACGGATGTGTTCTCCCTGCCCCTTGACACTTCAAGTCTGGTTCATTTCCTTTGGTGTATAGTAATTTTACTCTTCATTTCCTCCTACTATTCGGTGTTTTCCTTCTCGAATTAGAGGGCTTTGTTTTTATTCAGATGGTCTGACCTGATGGTTAGAAAGGTATTTACTCTTCACTTAACCACTAGACCTGCCAAAGGAGTTATCATACAACTCTCTGCTGGTCTGGGGAGGAAGATGAAAGGTCCATCATAATAACTGAGACAACAAGGAAGCACTGGGGAGAAACTGACTCCTTTTGTGTCTCTGAGTACCATTTCTGGGTATAGATGTTGTCTCACCTGAAGTCAGGTCAAGACAAGGTTAGATGGTTTAAATTTCTAAAAAGAAGAATTTATGTTTAAAATCTTCCATTCTTTTTTTTCTTTTATTGACCATTGGTTTTACAGTGGGCAACCGTTATAGTTGTACAGGTGCTCACCTGGAAGGTCGTCTCCCTGTGCAGGTGTCCAAGTGCTCACCTGGAATGTCGCCTCCCAGTGCAGGTGTGCAGGTGTTCACCTGAAGGTCGCCTCCCTGTGCAGGTGTGCAGGTGCTCACCTGGACGGTCTCCTCCCTGTGCAGGTGTGCAGGTGTTCACCTGGAAGGTCTCCTCCCTGTGCAGGTGTGCAGGTGTTCACCTGGAAGGTCTCCTCCCTGTGCAGGTGTGCAGGTGCTCACCTGGACGGTCTCCTCCCTGTGCAGGTGTGCAGGTGTTCACCTGGAAGGTCTCCTCCCTGTGCAGGTGTACAGGTGCTCACCTGGAAGGTCTCCTCCCTGTGCAGGTGTGCAGGTGTTCACCTGGAAGGTCTCCTCCTGTGCAGGTGTACAGGTGCTCACATGGGAGACCTAGGAGTTCATCTTGTCTGGGTTCAGGTGTCAAGCCCAAGAAGTCCAATTAGAAGCAAAGAATAATGCCACTGCTGGATAAAGGAGCACACAATGACCAAGTAACTCAACAAGAAACCCCCCCCTTTTTTGGGCACACTTAGCCATGATGGCTTCTATCTTCTATCCCTTTTGCGACTGAGTCACATCCCATTGGTGAGAGCTTTAGTCATAATCTTGTTCATTGGATAATTGTCTCACAGGGGATGGGGAAGATTCAGGAAGCATTATCACTACCTTTGATAGAAAAATAAAAACAAAACAAAACACCTAAACAAACACATTCCCCACACCCTCCTCACTTGGCTCGGGTGTTGATCCCAGGAGTTCTCCTATAGCTGAGGGTCAATGCACATTATCATCATCTGGAAACCTTCATCACTGTTATTGGCTATCAGGGCGGACACGTCCGTCTAACTGGGCCTTGCAAATGCTGTAGCCCATCTAGCCCTCCACTCAGTTTGGGGATATGTGTTTTCAGTTACAATAGATTTTAGAAGTTATGTTTTTTTAAAAGACTTATGATCTACTCTAATTCCCAGGGTTTATATGGAAACACACACTCATGTATGCACACACACACATGCACACACACAATCAGAATACAGAAATCTCTGGCATGTGAGAAGCATGTGATAACACTGAATTTGAATTCTTACCTTATAAGACAAAGGAGAAGTAATTTTCCCTGTCTTGTGCTATTTTTGGCTTATAGAGCCTGTGACTCCAGTGTGTCTTTCTTTAAGCAGTCTTTTGGCTTAAGGCTGCTGTGGGTCATGGCTTAGCTATTTCATTTATTTTACCCTTGGGTACAGAATAATACTTAATAATGAAGTGAGCCAGGAATCTCAGTGTGACTATCATCCTTCTTGTTGATAGTATTTAAAATAAATTATCAAATTGCTCCAAGAAATTTCAGGTTCTTGCTTTCAAAATGCCCAGTCTTATTTCTCAAGGAAAATGTTGCAAAATGTCAGGACCATGAAGACTTTGTTTAGTCATCTAATCTCTATTAAGGTTATAATAAAATATATTGAGTTAATGAGAAAAGATACTAAGAAGTAGATGTTCATAGCAAAATTATTAGCAAGATTATCAATATTGAGATTAACATGGTATAACAAGGAAAATATAAGAATATAGCTAGTTTAAAAATGACAACTTAGTTACTAATTTTATTAGTTAAGGAAAATCAATAACAGAAGTTTATTTTGTTTTGTCATTTAAAGTAAAGTGGGGCCTAAATGTCTGGGTCTGTGGCTATTGATTTTACTTTATTTTATTTTTCATTGTCTTTGAGAACTTCATACAATGCATTTTGATCCTATTTACTCTTTCCCCACCTCTTCCTAGGTCTACCCTCAGTGAATCCAATCTCTGGTGCACAAATACCTGAGATGTGCGACTCTCCACAGGAGTGTGATCTAGCCACCAGGGGCCTCATTCTTAAGGGAAACAGACTCTGCCTCACCCAGCATCTATCACCTGCTAACTGCTCCTCCGGTAGGGGTGAGACTTCATGCCACTTCTTTCCATGTTGGGGTTTTGTCTGGCTTGAGTTTGATGCAGGCTGTGTTCATGTTTCAATCACTGTGAGTGCATGCCAAAAGTTTCCTCTCATTTGTGGATGCTAGGTTTGAACACACACACACACACACACACACACACACACAATCTTTTGGAATATTCATAGAAGTGGAAGTTAGTAAGGAGCTGTATGGAGGTTTTCAAAGGAAAGGAGAGAGAACTCAGAGTTACAGGGTAACAGGAAATAATGGAACAGGGATGATTAAATTAGGGTTGGGGAGGGGAGGGCAGGGTAAAGGAATGAATATGCAATAAATAACACTAAAGAGCTTTTAAATCATATGAAAACCCACTACTATAGAAGCTTCATATATATATATACATATATATATATAATACATAAAAGTACATTAAAAGAGTTTAAATGGAATTATCCTATAATGGAGCAACAATGCCACTACTATATACCACAGCTAAATAAACACAAAAAAGCCCCGTGACGGGAATGTGTTATCTCCTTCCGTGTTGTTGGCCAGTGAGGTCCCACAAGCCCCATTGCTATTGCCAGTGCTATTGGTTAACCTCAGAACACTATTACTGACGTCACCACACACTATGAGTCATAGAAAATGAAAAAATTAGCCTGATACTCACCTGGGAGCCTCATCCATACTGACTAGTGTGCACACCACTGGGAGGTGCAATGTACAGTGCCAGGGGAAAACAGTTGACATCGGTCGTACCCAGCTACGAACTCTTAGGACTAAGAATGACTGGCCTGGCAAGGCGTGGGCACTGGCACATAGTGGCAAGAGGGATGGAGGTAACCAATCCCTTTCTGATTGGATTTGAGGCTTGCTCCACAGGAGAAAACTCATAACTGGCACCACTATGGGGAAGGACCTGTGACTTGTCAGGTCATAGACCCTGGAGAAGCCACTGTCATTCTGCTCTGTTGACACAATATTAAACTGATTTCTAGTAACTTCTCTTTATATCTGTATATCGATGTATCACTCATCTCTCACAGAAGCTTCTACTTGCAGTAGTGGGCAAGTACTGGAGAGACCACAGCTGGTCAAGGTGGGCAGAATAAGAGAGCGTGGAGGACTCTGATTTTCTATACATCTGAGCACTATGCCTGGTGGGGTCATTTTGACCCAGTTTCACGGCCTTACCAGAGAATACGAGCCACTAATGGACACTGTGCAGTTTCGTGGGGCCTTAAGGTTTCTCAGAAAACTGAAAGGTTTGGCTGAAGCAGTGACATTCAAGGTGACAAAAAATAGGAACTTGCTGATAAATTGATTAAGGCCAGTGACCACCAAGATGACAGACAGCTGACCGAGGACTCTCTTTGAGCCTTATACCTTTGTGGTACTAGGTTAGCCTAGTGAAGTCTCCATAGGGGGGTGAGGGGCTACTATTCTAGCAAAGCCCACTTAATCCCCGTGCAAATCAGCAGGCATGCCCTAAAAGTCTTCCCACTTTCCAGAAAAACCATGAATATTCAAAACACTTCCCAGAAAAGGCATGAATATTCAAACCCTTCCCCATAAAATGAAATGTCTTGACTTTGCTTTTGGCGGCTCTGCCTTTAGAGTGGCTGTGCTTCTCCTCTGGAGTCTAGTTGTAAACTTTCACTTCTTCACTTCACAGCTGGCCTGGGTCGTATTGTCTCTGATTTTTTTT